>NW_027431649.1:0-2142 GCF_044706935.1 Curcuma longa
CGTTACACTACGTTTAAAAAAATAGAATATAAATAATATTAAAATATTAAATGGATTTAATTTGTTAGACCCTTATTTAGCAAATGTAATTAAAATCAATTATAATTTGTAGGTTGATTTAAAGCATATTGTTAGAGCTCTCAAGTGGCTTTATTGGTTGAGACATACAAACATTTGAAAATCATAAATTTACAAAATCATCACACTGTTTTTAAATAAAAAATCTTAAAACTATAATTATTAAATTATTAATTAGGATGGGCTGGAGCTTAATTTGTTTAGGAGTTTTTAAAAAATAATGCTAATTAATTAGAAAATTATTAGCTAAGATTTGTTATATATATAAAAAGAAATTCTTAAAACTATAATTATCAAATTATTAAATAGGATGTGAGGGAGCTTTCATTTGTTTAAGATTTTTAAAAAAATAAAGTTAATTAATTACAGAATTATTAGCAACTAATTTACTAACAGAATCAAGATTTATTATACAAAAAGTCCTCCTCCTACCTATTTTATTATTCATTTCATTTAATTCTTCCTTCTTCCATAGTTTGTTGTTGTTATAATTGTAACTTTTTAATTTCAGTAAATTTTATTCTACTACTTTTCACTTCATACTAATGCAATTTTCCTAAAATCAATAAATTAGATTTAAGTCTAGATCTGTAATTAATAATATCTTTATCTTAGCACCACATAGACTGGATGGAAACACATATATATAATCAAATGAGGTTTCTGTGTTGTGGAGCATATTTTGCTTCTATCTTGTATCATTATATTATTTTGACTTCTACTTCAATATTATATATGTCTTCCTGTTAGTTGTTTTTTATTCAATCAGAGTTCACTTTGAAATCCAATGTGCTCGAGGCAGACCCGGCTTTAGGCATAGGCCGGTAAGGCCTATGCCTAGGGCCCAGTTTCACTTGGGGCCCAAAAAAAAATATTTAGGGTTAATCATTAATGGATGGTAGAGAGTTAAAATCCGATCCGGAAAGCCGTTCGTATTCTTTCTCGCCGCGTCCCCTCTTCTCGTTCGACGCGCACACAGTCTTCGAGACTTCGACTCTTCATCTCCCCTCTGGCCATCACATGATCATCTACCGTCTTCGAGATTTCGACTCCCTCTTCTCGTTCGACGCGCACGCGAGCACCGATCAGCGAGGCACGAGCAAGACAACACCTCCGTTCGACGCGACATGCCGCACGCGAGCACTGCTTCGACGGTCTTCGGTCTTCCTCACCGACGCCGGCGAAACCGCGAGGCTCGCCCCTCTGGCCGTCTTCCTCGCCAGCGAAACCGCGAGGCTCGCCCCTCTGGCCGTCTTCCTCGCCGGCGAAACTGCAAGGCTCGCCGCCTCCCCCCTCTGGCCGTCTTCCTCGTCGGCGACGGCGAAACCGCGAGCTCGCCGCCTCGCCCCTCAGCCCTCTGGCCCTCTTCTTCGACCATCTTCCTCGCCGGCGAAACCGAGAGGGACTCGCCCCTCTGGCCGTCTTCAGTCTTCTTCGATCGTCTTCCTCGTCGGCGAAACCGCGAAGGCCTTGCCTCTCTGGCCTCTCTCCGTCTTCCTCGCCCCTCTGGCCGTGAGGCTCTCCGTCTTCCTCGCCCCTCTGGCCTCTGGCCGAGTGGCCGTCTTCCTCCGTTCCTCGCCCCTCTGGCCGACGAGTAATCCACGTAGGCGAAACCGTCTTCCCTGCCGCGTCAGATCTGATTAATCGTCCTGTTTACAGATCGTCGGATTCACTAATTGTGTTTCGTTTACTCTGTATTTGGGCGTCGGATCCGATCCGGTAATTTCTTTTCCTTCTTTCAATAATATTGTTGCTGAGATTTAGCTTTTAGATAGTAATTTTTTGTGTTTGATACAGCTGTTATACGAGTTTTTTTGATGAATCATTCAGGGGCAGTGGGGCGAGGAAGACGGAGAGCCTCACGGCCAGAGGGGCGAGGAAGACGGCCACCATTATCGGTCAGAAGTCCAAACAAAAAAGGATAAGAGAAATTTTTTTAAAATAATAACAATCATTTTAAAAAAAATTTCGCCTAGGGCCCTCCGTGGGCTTGAGCCGCCCCTGGCTCGAGGACAACTGTTAACACTTGGCAAGCTGAGAATGCATGTCACTAAGTGAAGTCAT
>NW_027431650.1:0-9832 GCF_044706935.1 Curcuma longa
CCCATTCCAACCACTAATATTCCAACCTCAAAGAGGTTAATTAAGATGGGAAAGAGAGCATTTGAGAAATTTCCACGATGAAAATTAAGGCCCAGCAGAAAATTCTTATACATGCATCTTCCCCTTGGTGACAATTCCCAAAGCAATTCACACCATCACCGCCTGATAGATCAATCTTGAAGGCGCAAGCAACGATCATAGAGCTTACAAAAATCATCAATTGTATGATTCGCGCAAGCAAGGATCATGGAACTTACAAAAGTCATCAATTGTATAATTCATCCATGGAAGGGAAATCCAAACAAGTAAAACTATTGTTACATGCAATGTCATCATCCAAAACACGATCCAAAACCAGTTTAGAAGCATCACCAACTGCAAGCAGATAACCCCACTGCTACAGGTTCTCCAGAAGCATTTAAAACAGCAAAGTTCTTAGAATTGCACATAGAAGCATATCATCAACAACCTATCCACTTAGAAGCAGTCTTCTTCTTCAAAGAAGAATCCGAATGCTGCAAAAAATATCAAACTATAAGAGAAACTGGTGGGTTTCCATTCATAGGAGAACTTAATATGACTATATATGATTCAAATTAACCACCATGTCAATTACTCTAAGTACAACGGCATGCCAATAAGACCTAAATTGCTATTAAACCCCTTTGGAGTCACAAATGCAAAGACAACTATCAAACACACATCGAGATTGGAATATAGGAAAGAAAAGGTTTACCTTCTCAAAATTGTGTCCCTTGACCAAGGATTCAAGATAAAGGGCATAACTTGAATAAACTGGTCAATCCTCTAGAACCTTGCACGTGTCCTCTTCAAGATTGAGTCTAAGAGGATACTAATCAGAATGTGAACACATAAAAAAAACTAGATGGCTTCCAAAGGTTGTACACCCTATCATTAATATAATTTAGAAAGTCGACTTAATTAGCCACCTAGAAGTAACCCACCGATCAATGTCTCCAATGCTCCTCCCAATTGTTAGCTCCTCCTCTGACAAATTAAGCACCAGTTAATCAACACACAGTTCACCATTGGTCTTCTCTAACTTTCAGGTTCCAAATCTAATTTATAAACATGCATGACCATTCTGCTTTTACAAAACAATGAACTCCATGAAACTTCAGGATGAACCATTACATCAAGAACCCTTAGTTGGGAAAACACCTTGTAGACACACTTCCTTCAATGGAATAGTCATCGCAAAACTTATCATCTCAATGCAGAGCAATTGGATCCCCTTTCATTTTCAGCTCTAAAACAAGAGAGGTAAACCCACCATAAGTTAAAATTGAAAGGCATGGGGGAAATTTTTTTTTTTGAATCATCAGATAGCATGGACCATAGCTCCTATGTTAGAATCACTCTAGGGCATGCTTTACCACCACAAAGAATCATCTAAAAAGTACATTGGTTCCGTTCCCAATGAATAAGTGCTTCAACCCCTGCTCATGCTCTCTTGAACCTATCTTTAAACAAGAAACAACAATGTAAATTGTCTTATACACCCACACTCAACCCCTAATTAGTGTCTAATTGCATTTGGCTGAAGCTAATCTGGAATGGAGCAATTTAAAAAATTTAGACATCCCTAGTGCCCCATCGAAACAAATACTTAATCTCAAGAGCTTAATCTATCCCATCATGATCAAACTAATCAGAATTAACCATCAATAAATGATGAAAAACTTTTTAAAAAAAAGTATAGAAAAAAATGAGGGTAATGCCTTTATATATTTTTTGAAATAAGTAAACTAATTAAAGAATATTTAAAGAAATAAATACATAATTAAAATATAATTCGTAAAAGAAAATAGAGTTTGCAATTTTCTATTTTTCATTAAATAAAAGTTTGAAATCAAAAAATAAATATCTATAACATGTTGAATATAATATGTTGTAGAATTGTAATATTTTTTGATTGATCTCTAGTATAAGATTAACACTATCCACTTCTTTAAAGTGGTGGTTTTTTTTTAAAAAAAAAAATCATCTTCTCCTAATCATCTCAAATCACAAACACAATCTTAAGCTTATATTAGTATGTGCCCTATAATAATTCATTCATACAGTTATGAGTTACTAGAAAGAACACCAACTTGAAAACTCTGAATGATGATGTAGATTCAGATCACAAATTAAGTTCATATACGGAATGCACATGCTTTGATGTAAATAATAGTCATCTCAAGGACCTTGCCTTGTTATACTTGCACTCATCTACCCCCTTCAATACACATGTTGAACACTAACAGTACTTGGACGCCAACATTCTGAGTTGGCGCTTAGATTGGACCAACTGACAGACATGGCTAAAGGATCAACTTCTATCAGCACGCTCAATAACTCACGCAGATATTTGTGAACAATTAGGTTGAGCTGTTCTGATCGATATAGGATAGATAAGATGAAATCCATTATCGATCGAGAATCTTGTGCTCAGTTTAATTGTCCTTTCTTTTTGTTGCTTTTTCCATGTACCCGATGCAGCTTTCGTTTCGAAGGTTCCAAGCTGATGAACAATTGTGGACACAATCCAAGTAGTGCGATTTGGAGGAACTGTCAGTGCGATTTTTAATTATTTAAATTTTTATTTGATTTATAAAATTTATAGGATTTAGGATTTATAAATTCTTTGAAACAATGCATGCACTCCGTACGTATCTTTGATCTAAAAAGCTTCTGAAATAGGTCATCTTCTCCAAGCGTGCCGCCGTCAACATACTAGTCGCCTACTGGAGTCATTTCCTTGACGGCACAGATGAATACCTGAAATTCATCCTCTACTCCAACATTCTTTGCCACTCCTCAAGGCGAAACAAATGCAAAGGTAGGGTAAACATCAGGTATTACATGGTGCTGCAAAATCCAATAACAACGCGACTGGAGACCTCTACCCTGGTTTCGATTACCCGCGTCAAACATGGCAAGTACGCTGTCAGTGATGTGCGAGCGAGCACACATAGGCACCAGCAAACTCATCTGGGAAGTAGAACACACATAGGCACCAGCAAACTCATCTGGGATTACTTCTATACACAATGGCAGGGGTGAGTTTCGGAACCTACAACCCTGCCATCGTTGCACAACTCCAGGAAATCTTCGATACAGATTGGAACTCTCCCTATGCCGATCCGGTTGAGCCATCGGATGCCTCAGCTTAAGGTCTCGAACACTTGGCACAAGAAGTCATTCTATCACAATCAAGCATACAAACACATATCATGGCTAAACTTGTGACGTTTTCAATTAGTAGATGATGATCGACAGTGAATAAAGATGAGAGTTGACTTTCTTTTTGCTAAACAACTTGTTGTAATTCAAACATAACATTTAAGGAGAAGATACGAGGGAAAATATTATCAATTTTGTGATCCTTTCCTTTTTCATTCATATAACGAGGAAGAGGAAGCGCGCATTCAAAATTATAATAGTTGATGATGATAAAGGATAACTCGGTGTGTATAAAATTGGATCTTAATAGAGAATTTATTATATACAATTTTATTTTTCATTATTTTCACGATTCAAACTTGTGACCTCTAGAAGTTTGCAAGAAGAGCAATGAGCATGCAGCGAAAATAGCATCATCTTATACGGTTTTCACTCCGCTAAGTGCTAACTCTCTTCTATCAACAAATTCATTTTCTCTTCATCATTCATTCTCTCTTCCTCCTCGATTCATATCTTCTAAACGAAATTCACTACAAATCCTCATCCAACAAGAAAAAGAGCAAGCATATTTCTTGCTCTCTGGTTAGTTAGAGGATTAGAGAGGGTGATTAATTAATAAATGGATGGGTTTATGGGTAAATTAACACATTGAGGCGTTGTCAATATGCCATTGGCTATATGACATTAGGTTAGCTCATTTTTAAGGAGGTGGGACCACATTGTTTGAATTTATTTCAAGGTAATTAAATAAAATAACTTGTTTAAAAAGGACGTTCTTCTTGTTTTTGCCCTTATATATTTTGTTCGATCAATTAAGACTAAAATATTTTATGATTATTCTTAAATAATATAATAGATTACTTGTTCATGTGACATCGATTTCAATTATTTAATTTTTTCCCTTATATATTTTATTTGGTCAACGAGGACTAAAATATTTTATGATTATTCTTAAGTAATATAATAGATAACGCATGTGACATTGATTTTAATTATTTAATTTTTCTTTTATATATTTTATTCGGTCAACGAAGACTAAAATATTTTATAATTATTTTTAAGTAATATAATAGACTAACTTGTTCATGTGAATCGATTTCAATTATTTAATTTTTTCCTTATATATTTTATTCGATCAACAAGGACTAAAATATTTTATGATTATTCTTAAGTAATATAATAGACTACTTGTTCAACTGACATCGGTTTCAATTATTTGATTTTACTCTTATATATTTTATTTGGTCAACGAAGACTAAATATTTTATGATTATTTTTAAAGTAATATAATAGACTACTTATCGTTCATGTGATATCATTTCAATTATTTGATTTTTACCCTTATATATTTTATTCGGTCAACGAGGACCAAAATATTTTATAATTATTCTTAAGTAATATAATAGACTATTTTTTTAATTTGTTCACGTGACATCTATTTTAATTATTTGATTTTTGCTTTTATATATTAGGTTCGTTCAACGAGGGTTGAAATATTTTATGATTATTCTTAAATGTGTTCACGTGACATCGGCTTAATTATTATGGAGTAATTTTTATGGATTAAAAATAAATTTAAAAAAATGAAATAGACTGTTTTTTGTTCATGTGACATCTATTTTAATTATTTGATTTTTGCTTTTATATATGTGGTTCGGTCAAATTTTATGATTATTCTTAAGTCACGCTACTTTGTATTCATGTGACATCGACTTAATTATTATGGAGTAATTTTTATGGATTAAAAATAAATTTTTAAAAAAATGAAAACTTAGGTGCGAGGGATGTTAGGTTACTTTTTATGGATAAATTTTGGTTGATTGAAATTTGAGAGATGAACATTTTGCAATTATTTTTTGGTTTATTTGTTTCTATTTTGTGTTGTTGATTTTATTACAAATAAATTACGTCACTTAATTGGATTAAAAAATACTAAAATAATTATATCTTTTTATGAAATAATTCTAAAAGGTATAAAATTAAAATGATATTTTAAAAAGATTGAATTATATAATATAAAAGATAGATATTTTTAAAATTAATTATCTTTGTAAATATATTAAATCATGTCAATCACAAGTTAATATTTTTAATGTTTAATGGAGAAAAATAGATGATGACGACAAGTATATAGGTAATGTTGAAGAATAACCTATTGGACGTGATTTATCATGAGAACTCCTTCAATGTATAATTACTATAGTAATCTAATAAGATGATTAAGATAGTTTGATATTTGTAAGTTTAACCCTTGACAGAATTGTATATATATTTTCTGTTGAATTATTGCTAGTCTTTTAAAAGTGATTAATAATCATCATAGAACTTATTTACTTCAAGTAAATAGGAGTGCCTATCTTATGGTCAATATCAACGATCACTTCAAGAATTCTATAGTAGTTAATACCAATTGAAAAAAGTTCTCAAGTTGCAACTCCTTTGAATAAGTCACATATGTATTGAATAACAATTGGATGTATTTTATTAGGACAGATATTATTTTAATAATCAATAATATCTGTCATGTCCTTATTAATTAGGACAGTCATTATTTAAAAATAATAATAAATCCCAGTAAGTCGTATTGACTCAATCTCTGGGGTGATTGGTCCAACCCTACAGAAAGTTTTTCACCGACCACCAGGGTAAATTGGGAAGCGCATACAGCGGCCAATCCAGATGCTCAGCATCATCCTTTGATTGTGATCCCCATTTAGAGGAAAATTCCTGCAAATACGCCGTAATTGGGGATCGAACCGTGAGTGTCTGGGTAACAACCTGGATGTCCTTGCACTATGGCCCCAGGGATAACAGAGTCATTATTTAAATTCTAGAGACAAGTTGTCATATAAATTAATAAAGAGAATTGATTGCATGACAATTATTACCGTAAAAAACTAGCTTTTATAATACTCACAACTTGCATGTATTTTATTAGGATAGATATTATTTAAGTTCTAAGGATAAATTATGATATAAATTGATAAAAGAAAATTAATTGCATGATAATTATTGCCGCAAAAAAAATTTTCATATAACTCACAACTTTTAGAATAAGATATGAGAAATCCTTGCAATACATATATCTTTTTTAATTAAAATATGATTTTGCAGTCTACTATATTTTTATATTATATGATTTTTTATTTATTAGTTTCATTTTGTTACTTGTATTTTTAGGGTTTCTTTTTCCACAACGAGACTTTATAAAAGGCATATCTAATTTTTTTTTCATTTATCTAAATCAAATACCCTAGTTTGAAAATTCAAACCGCTTATCTTCACTTACCTTCTCTTTATTCATGGTTAAAAAAATATTTTTCTGAGAACATGATTGAGTTGGTTATGGAGCAGTTAGTTGACTAAAGTAGACAAGATCGAATCTCGACGAAACCTGAAGACAATACCCTGAACTCTTGTACGTACAACTTTCTGATTTACTTTTTATTGAGTGAACTTCCATCACAGATGGTTGCAATGAAGTAGGCAAAAGCCCGATCGTACAATAGTGGAACCGTTGAGGTGAGAATTTCACATTTTGTTGAAGTTGCTAAAGAAGTAGTTTGCAATTTACAATTATTTTGGTCAACCGAGTAGTTTTGAATCAAAATTATTTGATGGACAAAAGAAAAGTGTAAAACTTTGATCTGTACCATCAAACTTTGATGCAAATAATTATCATCTCAACCGTCTTCGCCTATATAGGAACCTTGCTTTGTGTGAGAAAGTAGCAAAGATAAAGCAATCTAGCAAGCAAGCTTGAGATTGTTCGGAGGAAAAAAGTATGGGGCAGCAGCTGAAAGATATATAGAGCTACTTTAGCCTGGCGAAAAGCTTTCTAAGGTTGGTTTTAATTTTTATCAGTCACCTGATCCATTTTCCTTCCTTAATTTCCTTTCCTTTGTGCTATTTCCTTCCTCTGTCATTATAATCTTCAAGGGGAAATCCTTTGTGCTATTTTATTTTCCTTTCCTTGTGCTATTTCCTTCCTCTGTTAGATCGCTGCATTTATAGCTAGCTATTTGAATCATTGTAATCCTCAAGGGCAAATCCTTTGAGATCAAAGATGACAAACACAGAAGATGAGGGGATTGAGACATCACTGGACATGGACTGGTTAGTCTCATTGAACAAGAGGGTGTTAGACACAGAATTGTGTGACAGAAGCACAGAGCCAACAATATCTACAGAGTCCCGGATATCTTGAAAAGTGTCGACCCCCAAGCCTATGAGCCATTGCTCGTCTCGCTCGGCCCCTACCACCGCGACAAACTTCATCTCCAGGCCATGAATCAGCTCAAATGGAAGTGCCTCAAGCATGTCCTTGAGCAGAGACCTGGCATGGTCTTGGAGGACTATGTGGATCTGATCAAGAAGCTGGAAACGCGAGCACGCGATGCCTATTCGGAGGAAGTGGATATGGACAGCAATAGTTTTGTGGAAATGATGTTGCTGGACGGATGCTTTCTGATGCTTACAATAATGGGGAGGAACTGCTGGATAAAGAGTGCCTCCTCGTTGACTCCACATATAGTAGTACGAGATATCTTCATGCTCGAAAACCAGCTTCCTTTCTTTCTTCTTGAAACTTTATACGAATCTGCATTTCCTCTTACTACTTCCTTTCGAAAGTTAACATTCGAGTTCATCTACATGTATTTCTCAACAAAATTGCGATATCCTTCCAACAATATTGAGACATATCACCACATAATTCATCTTTTTCTTTCTTGCATCGATCCGACAACAAACCATGGCATTGGCAATGGCAATCAGTCCTCCACATTTGGCTTCCTCTGCAACTCTATCTCTAAGCTAGTTAAAACAGTATTCGTATCGTTGCCATCAAAGCTGAGCTCGTCTTTGTCATCGCTGGTGAAAAAGATACGCACTGGTCGAGTTGCTAACCCCGAGGAGGATCTCCATGACTCACCGTGGATTCCCAGTGCTACAGTATGCAATGAAGCTGGAATTCACTTCGTAAGAAAAAGAGAGGCAAGAGTTTCCTGGACATTACATTTCTTAACGGCAAGTTGGAGATTCCCCAACTTCGAATGGAGGACAACACCAACTCGCTCTTGAGAAATCTTATCGCGTACGAGCAATGTTCAACGGATTCCAAGTTATATGTTACATCCTATATGGTGCTTATGGATTCCCTCATCAATACAGCAGCAGATGTCGAATTGCTTCAACAACATGAAATCATTTTTAACGACTTAGGGGACACCCAAGAAATTGCTACTTTATTTAACAAACTTGGTGCAAATGTCTGCTATAACTCAAATGATTTCTACCTTAAGGACGTCTTCACTGCCATGACGAAGCACCGCAACACTAGATGCAACAAATGGCGCGCAAGGTGTAATCACGATTACTTTAGTAATCCTTGGGCAATTATCTCATTATTTGGTGCTCTTGCACTATTTGTTCTTACTGCGACACAAACCGCGTTTGCTATTCTGAGCTATTTTCTACCGCCAAACTAGCTAGCTTCCTCACTTAAAAGTAGATTGTCAGACAGAACGAGGGAATGCTAGCTTCTTGTTGTTTAGAAACTAAGTTTTGTTGCTTATGAAGGACGTATCATATATATGCAAGTGTACGAAGATATGTGTTGTTGGTGAATAAAGGGATATTAATTTCCTAAATTCTATAAATTCAGATGTCTTGGTTGTTTCTTTTCATGTTATCCATCCTATCAAAGAGCTTGTTGAGAAGGTTAGGGCTTCCACAGGCTTAATTCAATAGAATTGATACTCGAATGATAGATTTATAATAATAGAGCACTAACATAGATTTGTTAGATCAAATTAGAGTGTCCGTTTCGCCTTAAATCTCATTAAGTCGAGCATCAGCAGGAGCTCTACCACGCACCTTTTCATGGGACAATTAACATTAGTCTCCCATCACCACTAAATCCTCTCACATTTGCTTTCTATCGTCAAGAGCATTAATTAATTGTAGCTGCATTAAAACAGATAATTTTGCAACCTTATTATCAGAGTCAAGAAACAAAACTCTCACCTGATGAACTTGATATATAATTCCATATAGCAACCATATTCTCCTTAATTCTGGATCATCTTTAATACCTCCATAAACGAAAAACAATCAGAAATCGATCAGCTTGGAAATTCCAGCAACCTTATTCTGATCACTAACATGAGTTTAATTTCCAAAATGAAAACAACCATCCAGATTATGAGACTTCATTATATTAGATACGTTCCTTTATTGCAACTTGTTTAATTAGCAAGCCCACTTCAACCATTAATTAATATTCCAATACCTCAAAGACGTTACGTGGGAAAGAGACCATTTAATTTGAGCTAGAGTTCCCACAATGGAAGTGCTTTCTAGTTCGTCATTTTCTCTTTGATATTTGTCAATCTATTAATAATATATAAGCATCCATCGTAATTAAGCTCTTAATTTCCAACTAGCAAACTCCTGGATTGCTCTTCGAAATAGTCAGTAGTACTGTTGAAACAACAACCATAGTTCAATTGTTTGCTTTTCAGTACTCGATCCATCCATCCACCCTCGGAGGTATCTCACTTAATTACCATCCTAATATATTGTACCATCTTGCCATGCATGACTTTGGTCAAACTATCTTTTGTTAATTTGTTTTTAGTTT
>NW_027431651.1:0-3181 GCF_044706935.1 Curcuma longa
TGGAACTACATGAAGGGAATTAAATACATTCAAGATGCAAGTTGAAGAGACGATGGCAAAGATGCATTTAAGGTACAAGGATCTTATTAATGGATTGACAAATATCAAAGAGAAAATGACAAATCGAGAAGTACTTGTTTTACATAGTTTTCCATGAACACCTCAATGGACATTCATGATAGATGCTTTTTTCTTGTCAAAAGACTTTGAGATATCAAGACACTTAGATATTAAGTGACATATTAGGGTGACACTCTTGATTTACAATGTTAGTTATTATATATTTATTTTAAACCTTACCTATTAATATGATAATCATTGGTCAATTATTGAAAAGACCAAAGTATTAATAATGTACATTTGGGTGGGTCAAAAGATCATAATTACAAATTTTAATTTTGAAAACATAACAAACTAATTTCTAATCTAAGTGTTCAAATTAAATTAAAACCTGAAGATAGATTATATTAATTCTCATTGAAACATTTAACTAGTGGGATTTTTTTTAATGAAAACGAAGATTTTAAAGCTCTTGTGGCTAACCCAAGCAAAAATGTTGCAACAACTCTTGCTAAAAGCACAACCAAAATATATCTATAATGGAATAGATGGTAATTCTAAATCTAAATAATTAGCTAGAAAAATAATAAATAAGGCTAGTATTGAGTGAATTGGTTGGAGCCAGGTCACAATAGTTTGGGACTTGGGAGATGGAGTTTATTATCAAGGAACTCTTGAAAAAATGTCACATAACCAAGTGAGAGATTGATGTAAGGCCTATCAATTCTATATGGGGCATGGAGTGGGAAGATTTGGTACTTAATGCAGCTTTTTCCTAGCTTAGCTTGGCTTTGGTGAGACACAACATCATTTCAAGCTCCCCCCTAACCTTCTCAACAAGCTCCTTCGTTTGGTAGGATGGATATATATATAGAATACATGAAAAGAACGTACACATCACATTTATTCGTACACAAGCATATGATACATCCTTCAAAAGCAACCAAAATTAGTTTCTAAACAACAAACAAACAAGCATTCCCTCGTTCACAATCTACTTTTAAGTGAGGAAGCTAGCTAGTAGCTAGTGGGGGGCTACGGATGATAGCTCAGACCAGCATACGTGGTTTGTATCAGAGTAAGAATAAATAGGGCAAGAGCACCAAATAATGAGATAACTGCCCAAGGATTACTAAAGTAATCGCGATTCAACTTTGCGCGCCATTTGTTGCATCTAGTGTCGCGGTGCTTCTTAATGGCAGTGAAGACGCCCTCAAGGTAGAAATCAGCTGGGTTATGGATGACATTTGCACCAAGTTTGTTAAATAGAGTAGCAATTTCTTGGCTGTCCCCTAAGTCGTTAAAAATGATTTCATGTTGTTGAAGCAATTCGACATCTGCTGCTGTATTGATGAGGGAATCCATAAACACCATATAGGATGTAACATAGAACTTGGAATCCGTTGAACATTGCTCGTACGCGATAAGATTTCTCAAGAGCGAGTTGGTGTAGTCCACTATTCGAAGTTGGGGAATCTCCAACTTGCCGTTATGAAATGTAATGTCCAGGAAACTCTTCTCTCTCTTTTTTCTTACGAAGTGAATTCCAGCTTCATTGCCTACTGTAGCACTGGGAATCCACGGTGAGTCATGGAGTTCCTCCTCGGGGTTAGCAACTCGACCAGTGCGTATCTTTTTCACCAGCGATGACAAAGACGAGCACAGCTTTGATGGCAACGATACGAATACTGTTTTAACTAGCTTAGAGATAGAGTTGCAGAGGAAGCCAAATGTGGAGGACTGATTGCCATTGCCAATGCCATGGTTTGTTGTCGGATCGATGCAAGAAAGAAAAAGATGAATTATGTGGTGATAAGTCTCATATGTCGGAAGGAAGTTCCAAGTTTTCTTGAGAAATGCATGGGGATGAACTTGAGCGTTAAGCTCGAAAGGAAGAGCCAAGAGGAAATGCAAATTCGTACAAAGTTTCAAGAAGAAAGAAAGGAAGCTGATTTTCGAGCATGAAGATATCTCCTGCTACTACATTTCTAGTCGGCCTGGCACTCGCCATCCAGTTGTTCTTCCGCATTATTGTAAGCATAAGAAAGCATCCGTCCAGCAACATCATTTCCACAAAACTGTTGCTGTCCATCTCCACTTCCTCCGAATAGGCATCGCGTGCTCGTGTTTCCAGCTCCTTGATCAGATCCACATAGTCCTCCAAGACCATGCCAGGGTCTGCTCAAGGACAAACTTGAGGCACTTCCATTTGAGCTGATTCATGTCCTGGAGATGAGGTTTGTCGCGGTGGTAGGGGCCGAGCGAGACGATCAATGGCTCATAGGCTTCGTAGTCGACCTTTTTCAAGATATCCGGGACTCTGAATATTGTTGGCTCTCTGCCTCTGTCCCTAAATTTTGTGTCTGACACCTTCTTCTCCAATGAGGCTATCCAGTTCATGTCCACTGATGTCTCAATCCCCTCATCTTGTGTGTTATTCATCGTGATTCCAAAGGATCTGCCCTTGAGGATTACAATGATTCAAGTAGTTAGCTATAAATGCAGCGATCTAACAGAGGAAGGAAATAGCACAAGGAAAGGAAAGGAAATAAAATAGCACAAAGGATTTCCCACAGAGGAAGGAAATAGCACAAAGGAAATTAAGGAAGGAAAATGGATCAGGTGACTGATAAAAATTAAAACCAACCTTATAAAGCTTTTCGCCAGGCTAAAGTAGCTCTATATATCTTCCAGCTGCTGCCCATACTTTTCTCCGAACAATCTCAAGTTTGCTTATGGATTGCTACTTTCTAATACAAAGCAAGGTCCTATATAGGCGAAGACGGTTGAGATCAAAGCATGTGCATTATTTACATCAAAGAATTTGTGATCTGAAGTTGAAAAAGAATTAATTAAAGAGAAGGTGAGTGAAGCGCTTTGGATTTTCAACCGCACAAGTAGGTTTCAATATATCCTTTCATGCATTTAATTTTCATAATTTCAAAAATATATAACACATCCTCTTCATACCCTCCTCTTTTTCCTTCTACAATATGCACATGTATTGGTCTCCAAATCTTTGCATAAGCTTTGTAAATTTCAAAAATTTACTATTGTCAATCTATGTTATATCAAATTTAGATCTGAGGGTATTAGGGTACGAATACATTAACAAGGTTTA
>NW_027431652.1:0-28353 GCF_044706935.1 Curcuma longa
ATCCTTTTGGATACCTAGGACTAGTATTAAAAGTTAGTCTAACTCTTGACCTACTTAGTACTAGGGTGGGGCGAGCTGATAGTACGTTAGGGAAACTTATCTAAGGAGTTAGGTAGGGAAAGATGTCCCCTATTTGGTCTTTTTAGCCCAGTGGAACTGGCCGAAGCTACTTCGCCACATCCTAGACTAGTTAGACCAGGAGGTTTCAATGAGTAGGTTAAAAATACAACTTCCTTAAGCAGCTTTGCCTAGAAAGTGGTTGTTGATCCAATAAGGCTTTAGCCAAAGAAGGTCCCTGTGTCTCGCTAGTGCCTAAAAGTCAATTATTGAAGTATACTTTTAAACTACTACTTGTCAAACCTGAATCTAACAAAAGGTCAGATTAACTTTTATAAAATAAAATCAAGCTCATCTCACAAAAATCATAGGATTCTTTTGATTGACAACATAGATCAAATGAGATGAATAAGGCAACTAAACTTGAATCAATTATTGAAAATTTAAAATTCAAACTTGAAGTTAAAATCTTAGCCTTAATTATTTAAAATTTTGATTAATTCAAAATCTGAATCTTAATTAATTCAAATTTAAAATTTAAACCTAAATTAATTCAAATTTAAAATTTAAATCTTAATTAATTCAAATTCAAACTCAAATTCAATCAAAATTTCAAATTTCAAATTTTTAGTTTTTAAAAATTCAAATTTCAAAAAAAATTAGTCTTTTAAAATTTAAATTTCAAATTTTTTTGTTTTTAAAAATTCAAATTTCAAAATTATTTTTAGTCTTTTAAAATTTAAATTTTAAATTTTTTAGTTTTTAAAAATTCAAATTTCAAAATTATTTTTAGTTTTTTAAAATTCAAATTTCAAATTTTTTAGTTTTTAAAAATTTAAATTTCCAAATTTTTTTTAGTTTTTAAAAATTCAAATTTCAAAATTTTTAAAAATTCAAATTAAATCAAAAATTCAAAATACAAATTTTTTTCATCTTTCAAAATTCAAACTTCAAAATTTTTTTGTTTTTCAAAATTCAAAATTTAAATTTTATTTATTTTTAAAAAATTCAAATTTCAAATTTTTTTTAGTCTTTTAAAATTCAAATTTCAATTTTTTTAATTTTTAAAATTCAAATTTCAATATTTTTTTAGTTTTTTCAAAATTCAAATTTCATATTTTTTAGTTTTTAAAAATTCAAATTTCAAATTTTTTTTAGTTTTTCAAAGTTCAAATTTTTTTTGTTTTTAAAAAATTCAAATTTCAAATTTTTTTAATTTTTAAAAATTCAAATTTTAATATTTTTTTAAAATTAAATATAAATATTTTAAAAATAATTTTTATATAAAATATTATTAAAGATATTTAATTTATTAGAAAATTTTTTTAAAATAGCTCAGTCCATTATAAAAGTTATTATTAAATTTAATTTTGATCTATAAACAATTATAAATTATCAATCAAATCTAACTTTAGTCAATAAAAATTTAAAAATTATCAAACAAATCTAATTTGATTAGTAAAAATTAAAATTATCAACTAAAATAAATCTCAACTAAAATTTTCCTCCGTTACATCCTATCGGGAGAAGAGGGAGGGAGAAGACACTTCATTAGAAGACGTGTTCAACGAAAGGGTTTAGCGGCCCCATACTACATATTTAACCACATAAGAGATATCTCAATCATAACCATTGTGTTTAAGTATTCTCAAAGGGTTTAAGGAGGGTTAAAATGAGCTTGAAAAGCCTCAAAGGTACTATCACATATGCAAGCAAGCCAATGTGCATTCTAGGGCTTTTTCAGATAGCAAATTGAGGGCTTCAAATCGGGCTTGAAAAGTCCTTTAGCCAATAATTTAAATATTTTCGGTCAAATGCATGTTTCCAAAATAAATTAATAATTATATTTTATTTAATATATATAATATATTTAAAAAATTAAAGGGATCCAATAAAATAGAGGTCTTAGGTATAAGCCTTAATGGTTTATGCCTTGAATCGACCCTGCTTCCCTAAGTAGTAAGAATAGGGATAACAATTTGACTTGTATCGATCGACACCTAGACCTACATCAACCCCACCCAGTCAAGGCCACTTACCCCACCTCACCTCATTATGTAAATGGAAGTAAGGATGTAGTAAGATTTTTTAAACCTACCTGCTTCACTTTTTCATTGTGCATAAAGGGGGGCGGGGAAGTAATGTAAAATTTAATTTGTAACATGTATATATTATATTTTATTATATATTGTATTGTCATGCATCAAACATAACGCATGTGGGAAAGAAAGTGAGGTGAGAAACGTAGCTAAAGTTTCTAAATGTCCAAAAAGTATACCTAGGTTTTATTTTTTTTTTTCAAAAAACACACTTAATTTCCATTTTACCCCTCCGGTTGACTTTTTCTCTTTCCTATTTTCTCTTTCCTCTTCAATTAAATTAAATTTTAATTTTAATTTTAATAAATAATCTTCTAAATTTATTTATTTTTAATTTTAAAATATTAATAAAAATTTTAAAAAATATAAAAGAAGGTTAATAAAACATTAAAAATATAATTTCTATTTTTTAATATCTAATTATAAAAGAATAATAAAATTAAATTAAATTAATAAAAATAATTTTTAAAATAAAATAAAAAATAAAAAATCACTTTGATATTGATTTTTAAAAATCAATACCACAGCTTAAATATCACATGATGTGATATTAATTTTTAAAATCCAACACTATAGCTTAAACACAAGCACTGTTATAGTATTGGTTTTTAAAAATCAACACTGCAGTGGTGTTGGTTGTGGTATTTATTTTTTTAAAATAGTAAAAAATGACATATTTAGACTTTGGCGCACTTCAGAAACTTATAGCACTTGAAATAGATCCGATCGGAGCTCTCTAAGTCTATCAATGAATTTTGATTGAAATTCATTGATTTAGAGAATTAGAATTTTTGAAAAGTTGGCATATAATAGAAAAGAGTGGTGTAGTGAATGTATTGGTGTCCATACTTGATTTTGACATCCCGATAAATTATGTGTATGTGTTAATTACCTTAAAATCATAAATTTTGAAAATCTTCTCATCACTACTATTAATGACTTCATGTATTTATCTCTGGGCACATATAGACTTCGGAATACTTTAGAAACCTATAACACTTGGAATGATTTCGATCAGAGCTCTCTAGGTCCATTAATAGATTTTGATCGAACTCTATTGATGAATTTAAGGGATTTGGATTTTTAAAAATTTGACGTGTAATAGAAGAGGGTAGTATAGTGAAGGTATTTATGATGCCCATATCTAATTCTGACATCCCTACGATAAGTTATATATATGCCAATTGTCTTAAAATCATAAGTTTTGAAAACATTCTAATCACTACGCTTAATAACTTCAAATTGATATCTCTGAGCACATATAGACTCTGGGGCACTTCAGAAACCTGTTGCATTTAGAATAGGTCTGATCAGAGCTCTTTAGATTCATGAATGAGTTTTGATCGAAATTCATTGATGGATCTAGAATATTAAAATTATTGAAAAGTTGACATGTAATGAAAGATGATAGTATAGTGAAGGTATTTATAGTATTCATGCATGGTTCTGACATCCCTATGATAACTTATGTTTATGTGACAAATGTTTGCTTTCAAAGGTCATAACTTTTGATTCAGATATCACAACAAAACGTTCTACATGCCAAACCGAAGCTCGTTCAGAGATCTACGATTGGTTACTAGGTAGAATCTATAATAGACCAATTTCAGACTCAAAAATTATCATTTAAGACTTTTTAGAGGTTCAAAAAAATTTATCTTTTTTTATTAATTTTTTCCTATAACTTATAGTAGGGATGTCAGAATCAGTTATGGACACCATAAAAACTTTCATTGCACTACTCTCTCCCATTATACGCCAACTTTTCAAAATTTTAAATCTCCTAAGTCCATCAAAGAATTTCGATCAAAATGACTCATTCAAAGTGCTACAGGGTTCTATATGCCCTAAAGTCTATATGTGCCGAGAGATATCAATTTGAAGTCATTAATAGTAGTGATAAGAAGATTTTCAATGTTTATGACTTTAAAGCAATTGACACATACACATAATTTATCATAGAAATGTCAGAACCAAGCATAGACACCATCAATAACTTCATTGTACTACCCTCTTTCATTATATATCAACTTTTCAAAAATTCAAATCCCCTAAGACATCAATGTGTTTTGATCAAAAATTATTGATAGACCTAGAGAGTTCCAATCATACCCAATCTAAATGTTATAGATTTTTGAAGTGCTTTGGAATTCAAAAATGTTCTTCTTTATCATTTTTAAAAAATCAACACTACAAAGTTCTGGTGTTTAAATTGTAGTGCTAATTTTTAAACATTAACACCATAGTGGTGCTGGTGTTTAAGATATAGTATTGATTTTTAAAAATCAATACTATAATGATATTATTTTTTAAACATCAACACTACAACAATATTGATATTTAAACTGTGGTGCTAATTTTTAAAAATCAACACTAAAATAATTTTTTATTTTATTTGTTTATTATTTTTATTAATACAATCTAATTTTTATTTTATTCTTTTATAATTAAATATTAAAAAAATTAAAGAGGGAGGAAAATAAAGAGGAAAGAAAAAAATTGACAAAGGATAAAATAGAAATGAAATGTGCAAAAATGAAATCTTGACGTGCCCTTTCGAAAATTTAAAAACTTCATGTGCGAGAAAGGATCATTCATCCCACAACCCACGCCACCACACTTCCAATATGGGAAAAGAATAAAAAGTTTAAAATCCATCTCATCCCTATGAGCTTATTTTATTGACTTTCACCTACATGAGAATACAGACTATCATAAAGTCCAAAACAAGAGAAATTGTCATGTGTGTTTTAGCCTACTATAAGACATTGCAACATTGGCATCCTCTCCGCTATCTCATTCGACTTCAAAACCAATTTTGAGGCTCACGCCTTACGGATTCATCCCACATATCACCAAAGCTAATGTTGTTTGATTTACTTTATTTATTTGGAGGGAATAAAACATAACCAGCAATTCAATTATATTGTAATATTTCATTAAATTAATAAGTATAATTTGTTAATTTTATTTTAATAAAATAAATCATTAAAAATAATTATTTTAATAAAAATTTATTAAAATAATAAATATAATTTGTTAATTTTATTTTTTAAATTTTAAAATAAATAAATAAATATATATATTAATAAAATAATTTATTAAAATAATTATTTTAATAAAATAATTCATTAAATTAATAAATATAATTCTTTAATTTTATATTTTTTAAATTTATAATAAATTTATATTTCTCATTAAAAATAATTATTTTAATAAAATAATTTATTAAATTAATAAATATAATTGGTTAATTTTATTTTTTTAAAATTTAAAAAAATATATTTTTTTAATAAAATAATCTATTAAAATAACTATTTTAATAAAATAACTTATTAAATTAATAAATATAATTCATTAATTTTATTTTTAAATTTAAACTAAATTATTTTTAATTTATAAATATTTAAATTAAAATTTATTGAATTAAATAATTTAATTTTAATTAGATTTCATAGTACTTTTTAATTGACTTAGTTTTAAAATTGGAGGGTAATTATGGAAAAAATTTCGTTAACCTACAAAAGCACGTTATAACCCATTTGCTGATGTGACGGTGATATTGTATTACTGGGAATCAATCATAACTTCGTTATCAACGATAACCTTGGACAGATAACTAAGGTTATCATTGATAACCCCCAACCAAACACCCCCTTAGTATCTCGCCTCATGTCACATTTCTCCCCCTCACCAAATGCTTCATGTGAAATCCACATTTCAACCTAACATAGGCCATTCTACCAAGAACGCAAGGTGTAAAAACTAGCAAGTTTGACGCAAGATATGAGCAATGGACTCATGATTAGAGTTTTTTTTTCATGAAAAACAATTAAAATCACTTAAAATGTCTTACCTGACCTTTGCTCGAGTCAACTTGGACCAATCATTATTATTAAGTCTTGCCCACCAAGGATTCACATTTTTGCAACACATCCATAGCCCTATTACACCTTAATATTTCCTGTGGCGAAAAGCACCTCCTCAGGTTCTCCAAGAACCCTTAGGGGCGTTTGGTTTGAAATTTTTTTCTATTTTTTATTTTTATTTTTTATTTTATTTTTTATTTTCTGATCTAATTTTTAGAAAATAAAAAATGTATTTAGTATGATATAGTATTTTTTATTTTTTAAAAAAAATAAAAATATTTAATTTATTAATATGAAAAATTATAAATAAAATAATTTTTTTAAATTGATGTGTGATAGTATTTCCATATTAATAATGTAAAACACAAATTCAAATGAATATACATAGAGAGTTTTTTCTATTACTCACCACCGCAAGGTTTAAATTATTTTCATGCCTTGTCAATGCGTCTATGAATACTCTGAAATCATTTGTTGTCCCCTCCTAGTCCGTATATACAAATGTAAAAAGCATATCGAAGTCGCATGCAAGCATCACATTTTATGTAATAATAACCTTTCTACTACAAAAAGATGTCTAAATTGATGTCGGTGTCCATGCTGATACGTGAGTCCCAGCGATAACTCCAAGACAATTCTAAAAATACACAATGTCTTAGTAAGAATATATTGTTCGGTTCCGACTGCTTAAGTTGGGATCAGACTGTTCTCTTCCTTCTCTTCGTCGCCTTCTTCTCCCTATCCTCTCTTTCTCTCTCTCCGTGGGATCAGATTTCTTCTCGAAGTGATTCTCCACAATTCGGCGCCTCGAATCTATCGTTGTTCGAGGTTGGCTTGGCCGGGATGGCGACGGCTATCATAGAAGTGATGGTCTTTTTGACGACGAAGCCCCCGATCTGAGGTTTGAAGCACACAGAGAAGACTAGGTCGACTCCTCCGAGGCAAGCGAGGAGGCCGAACTCGACGGCCATGGAAAAAGGGTCTCCTTTATCGGGGGAGCCGAGGGCGCCAAGGTCGGTGTTGAGGACGAGGGCGAAGGGGGCGGAAGGTTCGTTGGGGCAATAAGAGAGGCGGAGGGAGGGACCGGAGGCGAAGACGGTGGAGAAAAGGAGTTGTGCATGCGGTGTTACTGTAATCGCGTTTTCATATTTTCTATTTGCCAACCGCAGTTTTCATTTTCCACAGAAAATAATATTTTATTATTTTTATTTTTTTAGAAAATAACTTCTCATTTTCCAAAGAATAAGATTGGAAAACACAAAGTAAACATCAATTTCTAAAAACTAAGAAAATAAAAATGAAAAAAAAAACCAAACCAAACACTACCTTAATCATTCCCTTATATTGTAAACACTTCTCATTTCACCAAGGGCATCTCTTTCCAACAAAAGATCTATGAAGACACCCAACCTTCGCACTACTATCAACCAACGAGTGCTGAAGTTTCATCATCACAAGGGAAAGTGTTTCCGATGGGCACCACCGTAAGTTCCTTACACATGCTAGTGATGCAACTCAGTCTACCATGAGTTGGGAATCAACCTATCCAGGTGCACTCCAAATGATTCAACATCTCAATAAACGATGGCAAAGGCAGCTATTCCATGGAGTGGTTATAGGGGGTGCTCAACTTTATTCAGAGCCTAAGTACACAAGACTATGGGAACTATCATTGTCAGCTTAGCCAAGTGATAGTTGATGTCTTGCTCAAGATTACAGAACATGTAATAGCCTAATTTGGTAACATGACACATTATGCATGAGGGACGGAATTCCAAACCAAGTAGAATACCGACTAAGATGCCAAAATAGAAAAAAGTAAAGATTAGCTGCAGAGACGAAGTGTTATTTTGCTAGAGGAATCAAAACCCATGCTTATTGAAAAGATCACTTTGACGCTGAGACAGACATCGTATACTACCTGTTACGCCCACCCTGCAAGATATGATGAGGTAAAAAACTACCCACCTGAAAAGAAATGTCACATATCATGGGTAATTGGGAAAAGAAAGCAACAAACAGCATCAGCAGATGATCAATTAAGCACATCCTAAATTGCCAAGCACACATTCTGCACTCTGGTTGTATGGTCTCCACTAAGGTGTCTATCATACCCTCTGTCCAGAAAGCATTGTACCTTGATATCCTGAGCTTGTCCCCGCGGCAATGGTGCCGCAGTAAGACATTCAAGTTGTCACCCAAACACCGCAGTTCGATCTACAACTACGACGTATTTATAAGAATTTTTCTCCAAATAGAGAGCGCAATCAAAGGATGTTGGGCGTCTGGACTGGTCGCTACGTGCACTTCCCGATTTACCCTGATGGCCGGTGGAAAATTTCCATGGGACCAGACCAATCACCCCCAGAGATAGTCAATGAGACTAACTGGGATTTATCATTTTTTTTTTTGATTTCCTGAGCTTGAGCGAAGGCAAGCCAAGTAACTTCTAGATCATATTGAGCAAACAGTTAGAAATACAAAAACTGCATCTGTTGATAAGAGAAAAAAGAACAGCCCTCTTTACACGGAACAAATCTAATTTTCCTGTACGATTGAGCACGGCTTTCCAGCAAGTTCAACACAGTAGCACCAGGAGCATACCCAAAATGCAAGCTTGTAATTGATACTATAATTAAATACAAAATCGTTTCTGATTACCAAGTTAATTGGACACCAGTTCGTCAAGAATAAACGCATTTCCATGTGTAATATTAGAGACAAAAAAATTGCTAATGAGGGATGCAAACTATACCCTTATTGCAGAGGGCAATGGAGCCAAGGGAAGGAACAAATAATAGGGGGGCCAAAAATGGATCTACATTGGTTCAAGGATGGCATCAATCCGATCAGAAGTGCCAACCCACTACTCTTCCGACTAAAGAATGAACGATATGAAAACAGTCAATTTGTGAACTTATCTGAAACAATTGTACAATACCAACTCTTGGAGCCTATCTTCCATACAAATTCCTCTGAGGTCAAGAATCTGATGAAAAAACAATGTTTGTGTTGCTGGATGACTTCTGTGTGTTCAAGAACCAGCAATAAAAGAAACTTCTTTTCCGACTTTTATTGGGGTCTCTTGACAGTTGGAAGTATCTGCTGATGTCTTGCTGCAAGTTGCAGTAAAGAAGGATGCAGCCATGTTTGTTTTCCTTCTCTCTGATTCAGTTCTACTACTGCAGTTTGCATCTCAAAACTATGGACTAACATTGCATTCCTCCATATAACGCTCATCTCGTGTAAGGTAACTCTTCCAGTATTTTTTGTACTTTGGAATCGCTAGATCGAGCCAAGGCTTCATGTTTCCATTATAATGCAATGCTGCTACATTCTTTACAGTCTCCTCAGAGACTCCATAATCATGGCCAAGTCCTTGCTGAATTAAAGTATTATCTAGAGTATATATATGACCATGAAAAGCAAGTAAATTCACTGGCAGTGCAGCAGCTCTCCATTGTGCATCATTTTTTTGTTTCAACTGTCGTATGCAATGAAAGATAGATAAAATAATTAGACAACGAAATTAAAAACCCCACTAGTAGGTCTTCAAACCAAAATCTGGTCATCAATATAAATAAATATTATTAAACTATTTAATCATATATTGAAATTTCAATTAAACCAATATCTAATCCTTAGCAATTACCTTATGGACAAGACTTTGATAAACTCCAGTAATATCTAGTTCTCTCCATTTCTCCAGGTCAATTTTGTTTATACCAGACATCCAGGCACAGGAATCACTGTCATACCCAGTAGCACCTAGATAAGACTCCAGCTGACCCAATTTCACTCCACAGAATTCAGTAGCAGCAATTACTTTTCCTCCCATATTAAGATTCCACAGAAAGGATATGTCTTTCTGAACAACCACATCATCATCCAAAAGAATCACTTTCTTTAGATTCTTCAACACATCAGGAAGAAGAAAATGGGAATGACCGAATACTGAGAGGTATTTTGTATTCATCTGCAAAGGGGTAGGTTGTGTAGTAGTGTGACCAGAGACACGGAACTCCTCTGGCATTGAAAGCTCTCCCAAATCCATGTTGGAGAAATGATTAGACTTGAACTCATCAAAGTTCAGAATGTGAATGGTCGCTTCCCTATATGAGTGTCTGGCAAACCAATGTTTCATAGAGTAAAAATTTTGTTTATCAGTTAGCACGTGGAAGACCATGCTATTGGGTGCCTGTAAAATAATTAATGTTCACTAATGTGATGAAAGAAAAAAGAAAAAAAATCAAAGAGAAACAAGGAACACAAGGATTAGAATTTCATACCTCAGAATTCATTACGGTAGAGTTGATAGTAACTGATAATGCTAGTACATTTCTTGAAAAGATAACATAGTGCACATAGCTTGGATTGTCAATTTTATAAGCAGAAGAACGCTGCATATCTACTGATGGAGATTTGAAGAACTCTACAGTCAGTCTCATTAGAAGGCAATGAAAAGTTTTGGACATGGTCTGGACACCAAGCTGATAGAGAAATGCACTTTGTTTCATATGAAAATGAGTTTCATCTTCTGTCAGATCAAGTATCTGTCTAAGTTTTCTATCAACATTATTACAATCAACACGACATGACTTGGATTTTGCAATAACGCTGTCCATGTTCTTAATCTTCTTCCCCACACTGAAAGAAAAAAAAGCTTTGGTTACAGGCTTTGGATGACAGAAGAAAGAAATGAAATGCAAAATGTTCATAAAATTTCCAACAGACTGATCTAATGAAAGGCAAAATAAGGAGATTCAATTTCAAAGCAATCTATTAGAATCAAGAAAACATTTCGATCATACTGTTCATAAATGTTTTAACCTCAAATTATACAAGTTAACTTTCAGCATTGGTGTTTGTAATACCTAAACTAAATGCTCCATCAAATCAAAATTATTATTAAAATACCAAGAATTAATAGAGAATTGCCTATTAGTGTTCAGATGAGCACAACAAGATGAGATATAAAATTGGCTGAGACTCAAAACTTGTTGAACTGACCTCCATTTCATTTGGAGTCCCAATTTTTGTTTTGTTTTTTTTTTGTCTTCATTGCGTCCTTAAATTTTCAAATATTATCAGTATTTATTTAACAGAAATGAACCAAAAAAAAGGGATAGCCAATCAAATTTTCACATCCTATGTTCCTCTGTCAACTTCCTCTCTCTTCCTCTACATCCTTCAACTTCCTCCCTGCCTCATTGTTTCTCTATGTATTGCAATTTCCTTGTCACTCTTCCTCTACTCCAACTTCTACTTCCTTTTGCCTCCAGGATCATCTCTATCCTCACCTCTCTACTCTCATAAAATCCAAGCTTCCTCATTATCACTTGAAATATTGCTTTACATAGACCTTCTCATTGTCCCATTCCCTCCCTCCACCCTTTGGTCCTCATTAGGACCATGTGGCCTTTTGGTCCTTGTCCTCGCTAACACAAAGATCCCCTTGCTACTCTCTCATGATTACTTCATCTACTCATCCAACCTTGCCTCTACCAAATCAACATTGCTTGCCATCTAAAATTATCCAACCTCCATAGTGCGGTAAACGGGGCAACTCATGGTGGGGTGAGTCAACCCATCAAAAACCCATCATATGATGGACTGGGGTGGATTGGCCCGCTATCTTGATAGGTTAAAAAATCTCCAACCCAACCCAACTCAAGGTGGATTGCGAGTTAGGCAGGTCAACCCACGAGCCTACCAAAGTTGAAATTTTTATGTTTGGATTGCAAATTAGATGAGTTAAATCCACAAGACCACCAAAAAATAAAAAATATATATATATTAAAAATTTTAAATTTGATCGGATTAGGTGGGTTAAGCCTACGAGCTCATTAAATTTTCCACTTTTGTTTTAAATTTTAGAAGAAAATAAATTCTCAACCCATGAGTTAACCCAAGCCCATCGTGGGTTGACCCACGTGGGTCACGAACCAGCCCACACGGGTCGCAGACCGGCCTGCTCGGGTCACGGGCCAGACAGGTCAATCCACCTGAACCCACCTTAAAATGAATTGATAAAATACCAACTCAACCCATTTAAATTATTTGGCTGGGCGAACCAACCCAACGGATCTAATCCAAATTGACGACTCTAAATCTCCACATCACCTTCAACATATTGTTACTGTCAAGCATCCTTATATGGTCATGATGAGAAGGGGAAATGGGTCTCACAATTGAGGGGCTATGTCAAAATTAAACCACATCATAAATATTGTTATAGTCTGAATTTTAGCATATTTAATAATTCATATTATATTTAAATGATATTTATGTGGATTGATCTAGGGAGTTTTAAGACTGTTTATAAATTTAAAGTTATTAATGTTGGATCTATAGATTGAATTTTGAGCTTGTGTTCGGTTCAATAGGATTTTGAGCCAGTTTTTATATGATTCAAAGCTGGCCCAATTTGGAGTTTGATCGGTCAAGTTATGATCGAACCAAGGTTGAACCAACATTAATTTTGGTTCGATTCAAAGGGAAGCAGTTTCGAGGAGCTAGGGCTGAACTCCTTATGTGACTGTCCCATAGGCATCTCCATCCCTATAGCTTATCTCCAATTTGGTCAATCAACTTCAATCCCTCAAGCTCCTCTCCTACTTGTAGTGAGTTTCTTCTCCATCCCTAGCTCAAGCTGCTAGCCAACTTGGGCATTTGGTTCTACCTACCTCCAATTTTTAGTCATCCCACCGCCTTCTAGTTGGACATTTGGGCATAAGTTGGTGTTTCTACCAAATTAGCAAGTTTTCTTCCTTGCCTTCTTACCCTATCTTCTTCTTATTCTCTTTCATGTAGCCAGTCCTAAATCATGATTTGGCAGCTAAAAAATGACAAAATTGCAGCAGCAACTTATCAGGTAGCGGAACTAGAGATTATTCACTCTTTTGGGTTAAGTTTAATTCTTCTTCAGTGTTTGTTTTTCATGGGATTGTTAACCCTAAGGATGCCCTTGCACCCTATCTTGATTTTAGGAAATTTCAAGGATTATTTGAATATTTTTTTGTTGGTTTTATGACTACTTAATTTTTGGACAGCAAATAAAAGAACATGCAAGCATGTTTCTTGCTTGAGGAAAGTTTGTGTCGAGTTGTTTGCATTATCTTATGGTGCACAATTGTGCCTTTGTATATTTGAATTATCTTATGGTGCACAATTTAACTCGTGAATTTGGAGCAAATGATAAATTTTGTAAAAGCTGAAATTTAAGCTGGTGAAAAATTATGCGTATCAAATAGCATTTTGTATGGTTGCTAAAAATTTTCTATCAGCTAATACTAACTAGCATTGGAACACAAAGAAGATGCTGGATGTAACACCCCTTAGGGGCTTAGTTGACTGATTTGAGATTTAAATCATAATTAGATGAAATCTTTACTAGCATATTAATATTTGCTGGAAATTTTTGTTAAATAGCATAAAATGAGGTTTTGAACCCCCTAAAGAGCAATAAGAGAAAATTTCTTAAGAAGCACATTGAGAGTTTAGAAGATTATCCAAAAGGTAACTTATTCAAAAGAGTTACTTTGGATGGTGACTAACACCTGATTGTGTTGATCCTTTTAAAATGGAAGAAAATGAGTTGAAACATCTATATGATTCCTGTGTTGCCAACTCATTATCCATTTGGCACTACTGCTTTTATTTGCCTGTCATTTCCCATCACTGTTAACCTCATGAATCATATTCCAAATGTGATATACGGATTGAAAATTTTCCGTACTTTAAAACATAGAAAGCAGTTCATATATAGCTAACTAAAATGTTAACAAATAGGCAATCCAGGACAAAGAATCATATTCCTTGAATTTGCTGGCTTAGAGCAGACGGCTGACTCAGATGTATTTGCTATACTTTCATTGGATTATTCCCCATGATGGAAGACTCTTTTTTAAAGCCCATTCCTACAAAGTAGCTTTTTGTAAAGTCCATCCCTATAAAGTTCCTAAAAAAATAAACAAGTATCAGAGAAAGCTTCTACCTTCAATACTCAAAAAAGAAGATTATGTAAAGATGAAGATTGAGAGAGAAACAAAGATTGGTGAAATAACCTAATAGATTTTTGTTTGTGGCATTGTCAATTCAACCATTCAAACTTCTCATGTCACTGAATTCATGTAAGGCTATAAGGGTAATCCAAATTCTTATAGCTATAAACCCCCTAAGATTGGATCTTCTTCCATCCCTCATTAATATTCATAGTTGCTCAATTAAGAGGGGTTGACCATTCACACATCATTTTTGGATATTTTAAACAATGGCGTGTCTTTGTTGATTTTAACATTAGGTCATTTTTGAATATTCTAAGCAATGTGCATGTCTTTGTAGGTATATCAATTTTCAGATCTTTGTTGATTTTTATGATGTAAATAGAGAATCAAGAGTTAATTGGGTTTATTATTTTTCCTAATTGATGGTATTGCTTTCCTAGTTTAATTAGTATTGGGTCTACAAAAGTCGTGCCTCTATATAATATTCAGTTTTTTTTTCTAACAAGAAATTCCCCTTTTACTCACTATGTGAGATAAAAAAAAAAAGTGAGGTTTCTTCTCTCCTTGCGAGATAGATATCACTTAACTTCATCACGTTCATCCTAATTGTATATGGTTTAAGGGTCCAATTTTGGTATTGCAACAATTGGTAATAGAGTGGCATTGTGTTGCATCAAGTATCAAAATTCAATTTCTAGTTCAATTTTGATATTTCCCTTCCTCTAAATCATATCTATCCACTCACCACTACTCTCTGCATTTATGTCATCTTCCACCTGGCACATATCCCCTTCATTTGCATTACCCTCATTCGCCTACATCTTTTCCATCACTGTGCATTTGATTCCATGCAAGTCCAGCTGCAGTGGCTAGTCACCAATCGCTACCAACCTCCACTAGTTGCCTTTTGATTCTTCTAACTCCATGTAATTGCAAGCCACCAGCAAGCTCCTACCAAGCTATCAATCCTAAACCATGGCTTAAAGCTTTGAGTCATGATCAGATCTTCCTCAAAATTGCTTCTTGATCATTCAATCCTCCTGGTCAAACAAGATGCCTATCACTCCACCTACTTTCTGCTAACATACACCCAACTAGTCGACACCAATCTTGTCTTACCTATCGGATCCTACTGACTGATCCACTTTCATGGACAACATTGTTGTCCACACCTAACCCTGTGCCACTCAATTGCACCCATGAGGCGCCGTTGTTGTGACGCCAACATCATCTGCCCTCTCCAGCCTATCATTGTGTGCTCCAGCACAATTTGCTCCATCACATGACCTTGATCACTGATGGCCAGCGTCCTAACCACTCCACATAACATGCACATGACCTCAAAGCCTGCAGCCACAAAGAGACCCAATGCAACCTGTAAATTTGATCAGATTCAAGTTTTTACAGATTAATCCACTAATCTGTAAATTTACAGCTTAGTCCCTTTTCTAAAAAAAAGGTCAAAAAAAGAAAGCAATCTGTTTTGCAGTAGCCAATGGCTACTATAGCAAGAAAAAAAGGATTACTATAGCTCTTGAGAAAAGGAGCCAGAAAAGGAATTCTGCTGTATGGAAAAGGAAAAAACAAAAAATAGTGAAGGAAAAAAGGGGAAAGAAAGGTTTGTGGAGTTTGAATCTAATCCAAGGTTTTGATCTGGTGCAATGCGCTGATCTAATCCAAAATAAATCAATTCATTAGAAATTTGAAGAACACTAAGGGACATAATCAATCAGACTCCACCTCAGAATTAGTTTGTATAATCTGGTAAAATCACATTTTCTCTACGAAAATTACTTTTGTTTATTTTTTTAATGAATTTAAATTTCTTATATTTAATTAATTTTTCTCACAATTTTCTATATGGCATCATGCATTCATAAAATACAAAAATACCATCATAATCTATTTAATTCAATCATCAATCATCAAAAGAAATCATATGCATGTTTGTCTTCAATCATCATAAAATATTTTTTATCATAAATTTTCTACATGATGGCATGCATTCATATAATACAAAATACCATCATAGTTTGCTATTTAATTTAATTGCCAATCATCAAAAGAAATCATATGCATCTCTTATTTCCACCTTAGTTTGTCTTTAATAATCATAGGATATTTTTTTCATCATTAATTTGTCTCATTACTGTATAAGCATCAGTCCTTAGAATTGGTATGATAAGAGAAGACATCATAACTACCGCCAAATACATGAGGGATGAGATACATAAACCCCATTACCCATGGAAAACAAGCTTAGATTCATAAAAAGTAGAACGGACCTACCATAATTTTAGTAGATATTAAGTACAATTTTTCAAATTCATACTAGGTGAATCTGTTAGGGAGATAAGACCGCATCACATATCGATACAAAATGAGAAGAAAATTGATGGAAAAATATGTCTTCCGAATTTTAAGAAATGACTGTCTAGTAAGTATACAAGCACAAATTCCTAGAAAAGACAAATGAGAAATTGAACAAAATGAACATCTTGAACTAAGAATGTCTAACTCGAATTTTTAAAATTAGCAAATTAATTAAGATTTTCACTGGCATGTTTCTTTCATATTTACGACTTTAATGTTCATCATCCTACTAAGTTTTCTTATTTGCTTCTATCTACCAAACTGAGAGCTCCATTTTGCATATTGGAAAATACTTGTTCATATTAGGAATGAAATTGTATTGTTTATTATTCCAAGAGTCTAATGATATTGTAAATTTTCATGTTGCATTCATTCATGAATTTAAATTTTCTCTTAGCATTTTTAGAAGCATTCATATCCTTTGTCCAATTTATTTGACCAGATTGTGAAAAATTAATTATAATGCCTGTTATCTTATCAATTTATTTAAGTATTAGCTCAATTTTCAAATTGAAGGATATGTTAATTTATTATGAAAAATTTGAGCATCAATCTTCATATATTTACTTTGTCACAATCTTCTATGGATTCACACTCGATGATATCACTTCCATGTCTAGTGACTATTATGCCAAGATGGACATCATCTTCGCCCCATGCTAAATTGGAGCATTTTCTCATTCATTGGAAAAGGTGGCCAAAAGGGAAGGAAATGAAATCATAATTTAAAGGAATAAAATGCATCAATCTATTACTTGATGAATGGGATGCCCAAAAAGGAAAATAATAGAGAAACACTGTTTAACAGGGTTAGTTAATTAATTGTTCCCTGTGCTTGACAAAGATGACCTAGAAAAAAGGTGACATTCGTTCTTTTCATTAGGGAGAATGATGCAAACAGGGAATCAATGTTAACTTGCTTTTGAATTTCCAATTGATTTTGGTAAATCAATGTTAATTTGAATTTGTAGTTGAATTTGACAAATGTTCTCTTTTAGGTGTCCGAAAGTTTGGTAACTTTTTATTTGGTAGAAATAGCTTTTAGTTTGGTAATAGTTAAACAAGTATCTTTCAATTTGATAAGAGTTTATTAGGATTGTTATGTTTCGGAATTAGTGGTACTTCATTTATAGTTTATTGTATATAATATTCAATTTTGATTAACAGGAAATTCCTCTTTGATTCTTTGTATGTGGTTCTTTTTCCCTTATTGAGATAGTTATCCCTTTTGACTCATCAACTTCATTCCAATTATCAATGTGATTTGGATTTTAATATTGCATCAATTAGTACCAGAGCAATGTTGTGCTGCTTCATTTTATCATCAAATGAAAATATTCATAGGTTCCAAATATCACATGGAAGTACTTACAGTGGTGGTAGATCAGGATCAGAAACTGCTTCACTAAGCATTCGCTCATGATCTTGAATATTCACTTTCAGTTCCCGAGCAAGGGTTTCCTTTCCCTTAATTTTTGCAATGCTTGGGTAATAAGCTCTTGCCACAAATAACTGATCCTTGAGTCTCTTCACAATAGAATCTTTCATAACTTCTCTATGTTTTCTGGACCAAAGGCAATAGCTTCCAAATTCATGTTCACAGGATATGTCAGTCTCATAAGCACTCAAACCTCTGTCAGGGCTCTGCTTTCTATCTTCTACACCAGTCTGTAAAATGCCGAATTTGTTTGTTAAAGCATGTGACGTAGTTGAATTTAACACATTTAGATCAAGGAGAACAGAGTAATCATCATACTGATTTACTACATGTAGCAAGAATATTAAAGTAGACAATTTGGTGGATCAAAAACAACAATATCAATAATAATACGAAATTTTTTAAAGTGTTAAGAACAATTACTCTAGTACTGGAAGATGGAGGCTTTCTTGAAGGACCACTACTTTCAACAGTACCTGCAAATCAATAATTAAGATCACTATGTACAGAGGACATGGATGTCCACGTGTGAAATAATAATTGGCATATAAACATCAATACAGACCTTTTGTTTTGGATTTGTCGTCCTTTGCTGTAGCCTGAGATCTATCATTCTTGGATTCTAACGTGGACAGTGAGCTGACAGTTTTGTTGATTTTCTTGTTCAATTCCTCAGGAGGCACACTATCAACACCCTAGTATACGCAATTAAAACTACCCTTTAGTATGTCTGTCACTAAGCCGTTGATATAAAAAAATTGGCAAATGCTCGAATTAACTTCAAAATGAAAACCATCTCAGCCAATCTATGAACAAGGTTCAAATTCCCAGTTAAAAGTTCCTTAAAGAGTGTTAATACATTGCAAGAAAACTAAAAAAATACTCTTTTGACATTCTTATTCCTAAATTCCCTAACCAGTGCAACTACCAATTTTAAGTTGCCAATGTTTCATCCATTCACCTCCACTCTTCCTCAGGTTAATTCATTAAAAACAAATCACCTGTTTGCAACTCCCCTAAATATCAAAGGGGAGAAACAATCAAATTGCACTTGGTAGGAATATATATCATGGTAAAAAACAGTTGCAAAGGAATATATTAACCAACTCAAGTCAAGCATGTTTGTCCCAACTATTTGAAATTTATATAAATATTATTCACTTCATTGACCTATATTAAGGATATATTAGAAAAAATATTAAATAAAAAAAAACATTTTCCATGAGGATATCTAAAGGGTTTTTTTATTCCTCGCATCCCCTTGCAACTTCCACTGTAATTGTCCAACATCAATCTATAAAATTCATAGCTCTTGAACATGAGTATAGCATCTTTTATTACTATTTATCCTTAGATATTAATGTTTTTATAGTTTATCCTTCTAATAATGGTGCCTCGCATTCAGTTTAACATTCTCATAAGATTACATTATTTTTTTTTGCATCTTGCTTCTTAGCAGCCCAACGTCAATCTATAAATTAATGGGGATAGTTAAACAATTATATAAATAGGGGACACATGACGGTCACCCAAAACTCCAAAAGGTTTCAATTGTTTCAACAATCTATTCTTTATATATCATCGTCAACATATCTTTACAATTAAATAATAGATCCATGATATTTAAAAGTATTATAGGAATGTTATATCCATCTAGTTTAACTACACCTTGATTCTTTTCTTATTACTGGAAGCATGATCCATAAAATTATTGTCTGTTATCACAGTGAGTAGTCAAGAACGACGACTACAAATTACTAAGGTGAGACCTGACACACAAGGCTCCTTTGAAGGATATAACTACAATCTCAGTAGAGATGAGATACAAGTACAACCATACGAGGCTCTATTGGAACAATTACACCAAGGCATGGTGAGGCTGAACTTCTTCCTTTAGCTCTATTGAGATCTGGCATAGGACTCCCTACCAATTGTCATAATTTATGTTGTTAGGAATTGACATAAATCTAGACATGACTAGCATGACATCAACTCTCATTTTGAACCGGGACTAGCCTGGCACAAAATTAAAGTTACAAGACTTAAAACTTAAACAAAACTACATTTCGCATATCCAATTTCAGTTCTAGTTCCCTTGAAGCATTTAGTTTATGAAGTCTGTTTTCCCCCCAATTCAAACTTCAAATTTAATGTATTTCCACTCATGAATTAGCACAATTGTTTGCAAATGAGGTTTATCTTGATTATGATTGGAGAGTACATCTATAGTAAAAAGATAGAGACTTAAATTGATGTAAACCAATAAGAAAGTCACTTGTCACAATCTCATTAAGTTTGACACAATAACTGCAACATTGTAGATATCCATTATCACATCAATATAATACAAAATCTTCATTTCTTCTCTAAAAATTCATGTTAGTTAGCTGTGTTATTAAATAAGCAACATCTATGATGAACTTCAATATTGAAACTAAATTGATTTTTCAAGATATTTGTTCAATCTCATATTCTATGTCTCTTTCTAGACTTCTAGGGAAATGAATTTCTTGATCTTATAACTAGAATAATACTTTTGATATCCTTTATCACATCAATATAATATAAAATCTTCATTTCTTCTATAAAAATTCATGTTACTTAGTTGTGTTATTAAATAAGCAAGATCTAGGATGAACTTCAATACATGGTTAAAAATCTCGAACTGTGTCGAGGTTTCAGTCTGGACCGGAATGATACGATTTCGGTATCATATTGTACCGTGCTGATATGGTTTTAGTATTTTTTAAATATAAAATATATTAACTAAAAAAATTAATCTAAATATTTAAAAATATAAAATACAAAAAATAATAAATAAAATAAATTTTTTAAAATATATATTAAATTAATAGGATAATTTTATTAGGGTTTAATTAAACTTATTTAAATTATCTCAACTATAGCTAGAAGTTGATTGAAATTATTAACCTAAGTAATTTAATTAAAAACTTTCCTCCTTCCGCACCACTAGCGACTTCTTCTTCTTGTTTCACATGACTTCCTCCTTATTCCGCCAATGACTTCCATATCATATTCCGCGCAACTTCCTCTTCTTGTTCCTTGCGACTTCCTCCTTCCTATTCCGCGTCACGCGACCGCGAGGCTCGGTCGACAAGTCTGCGGCCCTCCGCGAGGCCTGTTCGACACCTCCACGGCGGCCGCAATACCTCGGACGTGCTGGAGTCAATTTCGATCGACGGGCAGAATGAAATGTTTCCACCGTATCGTGCGGAACGAAATATTTAAACCACGCTTCAATATATGAAACTAAATTGATTTTTCAAGATATATGTTTCATCTCTTATTCTACATCTCTTTCTAGAGTTCTAGGGAAATGAATATCTTGATATTATAACTAGAATAATACTTTTGATCATTTTTAATTTCATTTTATCTATACGTTATCAGCAAATTGACCCATTGTTTAAAATCTCAAGTTGTGTCAGTTGGCATGAGTGAAATTTTTGTTCCACCTATGAATCAACATGTGAGATCTTTGATGTGGCTACTTCAAATAAATAATTGTGTCAATCTCATCTACATGCAATTTCATTTCCCATCTCCTTAGATCTCACATGCAATCTCGCTCCTTCATCTTCTTTTGTCGTTCCTTTGCACCAAACTCACATCTTCTCCCGACACACAAGCTCCTTTGTCTTCTTTCAAGAAGAGTGGGTTACGAATCCTCGTAACCTTAATTTTGTGCTCCGACATTAGCTCAAGAAGAGTAGGATACAAATACCGACTCTTACTCTTCTTCCTCTTCCTCCAACTTCCTCCAACACTAGCACCCCTTCTCCTACTCTTCTTCCTCTTCCCCTAACACCTAGGCCCACTTCTCCAACACATCTGCAAACACCAATATTAGCTCCTACTCTTCTTCCTCTTCCCCTAGCACCAAGGCCCTCCTCCTCTAACACACCTCTGACAATGATACCAACACAAACAATACTTTCTCCTGTCGGCCAAAGAGCTTAGCTCAGCACCAGATTTTAATCCCTCAATTTACCTATATCATCTTTTCAGTCTCTAAATCCAACTTTACTATGGAGAGCTCATTGCGTAGTTTCTATAAAAAAATGTTTTCATCTTTCCTTAATTGCATTATCATCAACAAAAAAAATTGGTTTTTCATCTTTTATGCATCTAAATATTATCTATGTCTACATTTCCTATAGCATCAGGAATCCAATAAATATCACTCTCCATTTTTATTTACCATAAAACTAACTTATCATAAAGTTCTAAACTATCAAATGTTTCTAATTCTTTTTGCCACAATTAGATAAAATAAGGTGCTCTCTCTTAAGATTAGTTTGTAGAATATGCAAGCATATTAAATTAGGTGGATATCCTTAGCTGAATATAAAGTGATAAATTATCAAAAATATTTGAGAGATGGTTTATAAGAAAATTATATCATAGAAGCATAGAAGATAGGATTAATTTTACGCTCATCAGAGCAAGTATGTTGTGCCCAAGACAGTCATAAAGTCATGCAACTCCAATGATCCAATTCCATTGTTATCAATTAAGCATTTGTACTCTCCATTGTAAAATAGTTCATGCCAATGGGTCCTTATATTTAAAATCAATCACAACAGTAGGAAAGACCAGCTAAAAAGAATCTGTTGTAAACATAGTTCATGACCAAAAGATCCTTATATTTAAAATCAATCACAACAGTAGGAAAGACCAGCTAAAAAGAATATATAGTATATTAAAGTGAAAGAACCAGTACGCAATATAAATTATGTTAATGTGTTCCACAAATTAGTTGAAATGTGCTATAAATATTGTTGTTCACAACAGTTAAAAAGAATATATAGTATATTAAAGTGAACCAAGCAATATAAATTATGTTAATGTGTTCCACAAATTAGTTGAAATGTGCTATAAATATTGTTGTATGATAAAATGAAAAGAATATTAGCGGAACTGATCTAGTCCCCAAAGACCAAATTTCAATACTAAAGATTGATGCAGATTTCAGACCTGGCCTCTCGATTTCCAATTGTTAGACAATTGGAACAACAATTACACTGATTTTTCAATACTGAAGATGGAACAATCAAGATATATTTCAAGTCTAAGCAAAAAAAAAAAAAAAAACAGTCCACATTTAAAAATTAGGATGGTGCCCTAACTTCATGATTCCAGGCAGATTAAAATCCTCAAGCTGAAATTCTGGATTACCTACAGATAAATTCTGTCCTGTATGTCTAATAGTTGAAACAAGTATCCAGAAGCTATGGAAACTGCATCCCATATTCTTAGGAACTTAATCCAATTGACTAAAGCTAGATGCAGATGAGGTCTAATATCCCAGAAGATTTAAAAATAAAAATTCATTTCATAATAAAAATTCATTTCATGAAAGCATATGAACCTTAGAGGATGAACAAAGAAAGGCATAGCTAAAGAAAACAAAAAAAAAAACTGAAATAAGACATTAAAATATTGATCTAAAAATATAGCAGAGTTGGTGAACAGAAAACAATATCATAGGCTCTTAACAATACAACTGTCATGGGAGCTTACTCCACAGCAGAAACAACAATGGATCTGTCAGAGAAGATTTCAGATATTATATAGATGAAAATTTCATGAAGCAAACTCCAGTCGTCTGAAAGACGAAGACAAACACAACAAGAGAAAAGAAAACAGAGATTCATGTGGGAAAATAAAGATAAAACTTTCTTATCTTCATTCACAGAATATACACTGTTTATAATTTATACACATGTATGTCAACTAAAAAATAAGGAAAACTACTCTAATCAAGCATATAATCTGGTTAGAAATTTAATCCCTGCAGATTAGGGATTACAATTCATCCAATCCTATGAAATCAGTGATAAGATCTTAATCCCTGCAGATTAGGGATTACAATTCATCCAATCCCATGAAATCGGTGATAAGATCTTTCCAAATATATATCCAAATCTCAACACTCCCCCTCAAGCAGGTGTATCTTCCATTCCAAGCTTGATAATCATACGTTGGAAAGATATACCCGATTGTCCTTTTGAAAGAATATCTACCTGCCAACTAGTCTTTGGTTGAGATAAATGGTGTGCAAATTATCTCGTTATTTAGCTTCTCCTTTATGAAGTGTCTATCCACTTCAATGTGTTCCGTTCAATCATGTTGCACGGGGTTATGTGCAATGCTAATAGCTGACTTGTTATCGCAATAAAATCTCATAGGACCATCCCACTTTACTCTTTAATCATCTAAAACTATTTTTAACCACAACAGTTCACATATTCCCAGTGCCATTGATCTGAATTCAGATTCTGCACTTGGTCTTGCCACTACACTTTGTTTTTTACTCCTCCATGTTACAAGATTGTCGCCAAGAAATATACAATAACCCGAGGTTGATCTTCTATCAACTAGAGAACCCACATAATCAGCATCTGTATAGGCTTCTAGTGTTATGTTTATGTTTCTTGCTTTCTTAAACAAAATTCCTCTTCCAACTGTTCCTTTCAAATAGTGCAGAATTCTATAAACAGCTTTGAGGTGCATCTCTCTTGGATTGTGCATAAACTGGCTGACCACGTTTATAGCAAAAGCTATATCAGGTCTTGTGTGTGACAAATATATCAATCTTCCTACAAGTCTTTGATAGGAATTCTTATCGACGACTATACCTTGAAGGGCATCACATAATTCATGGTTAGCTTTTGGTGTATCAACTGGCTTACACCCTAGCATTCCAATTTCATTCAACAAATCTAAAGCATATTTTTGTTGTGATATAAAAATTCCTTGCTTTGAATGAGCCACTTCAATTCCCAATAAATATTTTAATCTGCCAAGCTTCTTAATATCAAATTCTTTTTCTAAGCATTGCCTTAATCTTTACATTTCTTCAACATCATTCCCAGTTGCTACAATATCATCCACATAAACCAGCAATGCAGTTACTCCCCTGAATTTGAATGTCGCACAAACACTGTATGATCCCCTTGGCATTGCCTATAACCCTCCGCGACCATTAAGCTTTTGTAAATCTTCCAAACCAAGCCCTTGGGGATTGCTTGAGTCCATACAAGCCTTGTTTAATTTGCAAACCATCTCAACTTCTGATTTAAATCCTTGGGGGATTTCCATATAAATTTCCTCCTCGAGATCACCATATAAAGAAGCATGTTTTACATCAAACTGCTGCATAGATGGTTCTTTTGGGTTTTTTTTATTATATTGTCACCGAGTGGGATATCTCTCAGTGTGCAAGAATGACACCCCCAGGGCGTGACAAGTTCTATCCAAAGTTAGCAACCAATGACAAAAGTACTCGAACTGTATTCATTTTTGCAACTGGAGCAAATATTTCCATTAATCTATGCCATAGGTTTGGGTATATCCTTTTGCAACCAAATGCACTTTATATCTTTCCAATGAACCATCTAATTTGTATTTAACTGTGAACACCCATCTGCAATCCAATTTCTTCCCTTTTGGCATCTTAACCAATTCCCAAGTTTTATTTTCCATCTCCACTTTCATGGCATTTTCCCACTTCTTGTTCCCTAATGTTTCAGTTAAGTTTTTTGGAATGGGAATAGAATGTAAATTGGTAAGGCTCGATGATTCTGGGATAAGTTCTAATAAGACAAGAATTAATGCAAAGGATGTTTGGTGCAGGCTCAACTCCCTTTCTTAGTGTTATAGGTATCTCAGTCATTTGGCTTTGTGGTGTCATGATTTAATTCCTCAAGGGTTGGAGCTGCTTCTTCAATTGAGTTCATAATAATCTTAGGAGTTTGAACATGATGGTTAGGTGGTTGAACTATTGCTCAAGCAGGTGATGATTGAACATCCTTAGTGAAAATGTTGAGCTTCAGCCTTTGGAAGTGGAGATGTAGTGGTGTCTTGAATACCTTATTCCTTGATCATTTCATGTGAGTTGGAAAGATGGGTAGGATTGAAATCAATGACAATAGATGATGGTTCCATAATGGCAGAACTAGATTGACTTGGAAACTCAAGAAGAAATTAATCTTTTGCTCTATCTTTACTCAAATTCTCCCCCTGAAAATAGGAATTAGGAAAATAGAGTGCTGCTTCATCGAAGGTAACATCAGCAAATACAAAAAAAATTAGTTGGGGAATGGAAACATTTATACCCCTTTTGAGTGGAAGTATAGTCAATGAATACACATTTAACAGCTCTTGGATCAAGTTTTCCCCTATTATGCAGATGAATATAGACAAAGGCAACACTGCCAAAGATCCGAGGGATCTGATTGTTTAAAATAGTGAAGCTAGGGAAGAATTTAGTGAGAATTTCCAAAGGACTTTTAAGCTCAAGGATCTTTTGTTGGGAGTCGATTTATGAGATAAGTTGATGTAAGAACAGCTTCTCCCCAAAAATATTTAGGACATTTTTATGAAATAAGGATGCTCTTGTGATAGCAAAAAGATGGTCATTCTTCCGTTCAACTACCCCATTTTGTTGAGGGGTGTGAACACACGAGGATTCATGAACGATTCCTTGTTTTTGAAAGGAGTGAGTGTTTGATTGAATTACTCCCTCGCATTATCTGAACGAATTCTTTTGATTCCAACATCAAATTGAGTTTTGACCATGCGATAGAAATTCTGGAAGATAATGCTTACATCAGATTTATTTTTCATTAGGTATATCCAAGTCACTCGAGTACAATCATCAATGAAAGAGAAACCATCTTGCCCCAAAAATGTTAGGTACGGAGGGTCCCCAAATGTCACGGTGAATAAGTGAAAAAGGAACAAATGCCTTTGTATTATTGATTGGAAAGGAAGAGCACTTGGGTTTAGCAAGCTCACAATCAATACAATGAAAATTCTTTAACAAAGACTTGTTAACCAAGTACAGGAACATAAACTTAAGAACATGAATTGATGGATGACCTAAACATGATAAAGTCAAACTTTATCTTTCTTGGAAATGGTGGACAAAGAGGATAAAGGAAAGGAACTTGCAACTCTAGTACTTCCACTATTTTCTTCTACATAGTAAAGACATCTTTCACTAGCATGTCCAATCTTCCTCTTTGTACCCAGTTCCTGAAATATACAATGAGATGAGTAGAAGATCACAGTACAATTAGAATCTTTAGTGAGCCTTTTGATAGAGTCTAAATTGGTAAGGAGTTTGGGACAAGAAGAACATTTTTTAGAGTGAGATTATCATATATATAAACATCACCCTGGCCTGCAATAGTGATAGTGGATCCATTGGCCACTGTGATCTTCTTTTGGCTAGAGCATGGCAAATAGGTTGTTCCTGTCAAGATCCACTCCTGGACGTGTCACCGACTGAACCTCCGAACCAGAGTGAAGCAAGGTCGGACGAAGGAGGATCGCCTAGCCTCTGATACCTGCAACCACAACGATCGTGAGAAGGAAAGCCAGGGGGTGCCCTGGCGCGACTACTCTGATGCTTAAGTCAGCCAAGGGAGAAGGGAGAAGAAGAAGAAGAGTGAGCAGAGGAAGAGGAAAAGTGGCTTGGGTGTGTGCTCGCGTGTGTGCGCGTACCTGATCACAGAGAGGAGTGGTCTTTATATATGTGAGAGAAGAAAGTCACATCCCATCTTAATTAAGGCAGCTGTCCCGTCGTTACTTACCATCTTGTCAGAAAGATATGGAATGATCAGAATGAAAGTCCCATCGTTGACATACGATTATAGGGTCATTTCGCACGTGGGTGTCAGGGCGGCGATCATAATTAAGGGGTATGGGACTGTCAGAAGAAATGATGGGAGTGATAGGGCAGAGCACCGTGAAGGCCATCCGACATGAACCCTAATCGAATCCGAATGCGGACGAAGGCGCCGAGTCGATTGAGATCCTTCGGGTTTGTAAGAGGAATTATTTGATGAGAGGACTCGGATAAGGAGCCGATTCGGGTAACGATTCGGCTCGGGACAACACTTCGGATACCAAGGTGTCGGCCCCGAGTTCTTGATTCGAGTAAAGTTCGATGATGAGAGGGACTCGGCTCTCGGAGAAAGGGGTAGCAAATCGAGAACGGACTCGGGCTGACCCTTGAGTTGACCACTATGGGCCTACTCGGGAGTCAGGCAGGGCACTGAGTCATCGACTAAGTTTAAACCCGGACTGGATCCCATGGGGCTTGCTCCTCACACCCATAACACAAGTCTCCCTACTAGTCTAGTCGAAAAAAGCGGGAGTCGGACTGACTAGAACGATTCATGCCCAAGTCCGAGTCATATCAAAGTCGGAATGAGAGATTTGCCGTGACACTTGGCATTTCAAAAACGGATGACGGCTCAACCTTGGGTTACGTGTGATATAAGCATCATTGAGCCATCGGCACCGGCGAGGCGGCGTCGCACGTACGGCATGGTTGATGTCTCCGGGAAGGACATTAATGAGGTGTGATATCCGACGGGACAAGTAAAATCATAACCGGGATGGAGAAAATCTTCCTGGGAAATCAAACTCATCAGACGACTGTCAACAGATCCCGCCCTTTTTTTCACCGCCCAATC
>NW_027431653.1:0-1925 GCF_044706935.1 Curcuma longa
CTAAAATTTTCTAAATTTTCTAATTTTTCTAAATTTTCTAAATTTTCTAAATTTCCAGGAAAATTATCTAAATTTGCAGAAATGAAAAATCTAGCATGGTCATGCATCCTAGGGGTATTTGCGTAAATTGAACTACTTACCTGAATCGCTTCCCCCAATTCTGATTTTTTCGCCGTCTTCCTCTCCGGGCACCGATTTTTGTAGTGGCCGCGTTTTTGGCACTTGAAGCACTGGATGTGCTCTTTGTTCCTCCGGGCTCCTGGCATCGGTTGCTCCTTTGCCGCCGGTGGTGCCGTCCGAATCTTACGAGTAGGGCACTTATTTTTATAGTGCCCTCTCTCCCTGCACTTAAAACATATTATATGAAATTTAAAACGAACTTTAAAATTACCTTTTTCCCCCTCCATCTTTGCCGTCTTGCTCCCTTGGCGGTTAGTCCAATCAGAAGCGCACCGGCTCTGATACCAATTGTAGGATCGATACACGCGCTAGAGGGGGGGTGAATAGCGCGTGTCGCTTTTTAATTTTTCGTTCGATTTACTAACAAAAACTAAAGCAGCGGAATTAGAAATACAATGCAAGGGGACACGCGGGATTTACTTGGTTCCTAACCCCCCAGGGTTAGTACGTCCAAGGCCTAATCACGGGAGGCGCCCGTCCACTAGTGGTCTCCTTTCCGAACGTCGTTCGGAGGCGGAGAAACCCGTCTTACAGTCCAATAAACAATAATAAATAAAGAACAGGAAAGTAAGACAAAAAATAAAAGCAAACACTTGTTGCCGATCTGGAAGTCCTGAGCGCCGCGCACTCCTCCTGGATCTTCCCCGGTTGCAAGTGGTTGGCCTCGGTTGCGTTCAGTAGCGGCTCTTGTCGGAAGGCGGCGTTAGAATGTTATTTCTGGCTGCTGCTCGCGACCTCCTTTTATAGCCCTCCTGAGTCGACTCAGATGCCCATCTGGGTCGACTCCAGCCTGACGTGGCAGATAAAGCTTTATCTCGTTCGCCGATTTCCTCTCTGAGTCGACTCATCTTGACTCCTGGGTCGACTCCAGCTTGTGTGGCGTCAGCGGCGATAAGATCTTGACTCTGCGTCAGCCTGAGTCGACTCAAAACTCGATCTGAGTCGACTCAAGTGCCGAGTCCGATAAGTCTTGACTCTGCGTCAGCCTGAGTCGACTCAAAACCCGATCTGAGTCGACTCCAGTGCCGAGACTCAAAACCCGATCTGAGTCGACTCAACCCAGGTTTGACCAGAGTTGACTTTGAGCTTGACTTTGGGTTGACTTTGCTTGCTTCACCTCTGCTTTTCCCTCTTGCTTCCAGCTCCTGGTTCCTGCAAGACAAGCATACAAGACAAGCAAACACAACAACCTAAAGTCTTACCTAGTGGGTCTAACTTCAGATTTCTACCGAAATCTTGGGTTAGCCTAACCCACTCCATTCTGGAGAATTCATGCCAACCAAGTCCTCCAGACTTGTTGGACTTGTGCTCGGCTCTGTCGTTGCCCCCCAGGATTTTTGAACGCAACTGATCCTCCTGACCAGTCCAGACTTCTGCTGCAACTTGGTCCTCCTGACCAAGCCCAGACTTCTGCAACTTGGTCCTCCTGACCAAGTCCAGACTTCACCTGGTGCACGTTGACTCTGCCAAGACTTCCGCCTGATCCTCCAAATCAGGACTTCCCTTTGCCTAGCCTACAACTAGGACTTTCCCTTGCCCAGCTTCACTCACCAGGACTTCCCTTGCCCGATCGTCCAGATCAGGACTTCCACTACCTAGTCTAACCGACTAGGTCTTCTTGCTCACTTCCACACACCCAAACATCAGGTCCTGTTTGGGTCACCCCTTGGTCAAACTGACCAGACTTAGGTGTATTGTCAAACATCGAAACACTAGGCAAGATCTTAGTGCATCTTGCACCAACA
>NW_027431654.1:0-5919 GCF_044706935.1 Curcuma longa
TGATGTTAAATTTATAGAAGAGAGGGTGATTGAAGCAAATCTAGTCTTGGCTAGGGGGGAAGGCGCCTCCCCACTCTTGGGGAGACCCTAAACACTTCATATCCACCTATCCATCCTACACCGGAGCGAGAAGATCTTCAACAGATGCCGACGCTTTAAAGATAAGTTTTTTCCTTTCTTGTGGATGATGTTTTTCTTGTGTTCTTGTTGTAATCTTCTTGTAATGGAGTATATCCTTGAGTTTAGGATGTAGGATGAACATCTATGTAATGATGGTGATGTATGAACTAGTTTATGTCATTTTCCCTATTCAATGAAGTGTTTACTCTTGTTTCATGTATTATGTGCCTTGAATGTGTTTTATGAAATATTTGTGTAAGCGCATATGCATGATTATGAGGGTAGATTACTGTGTAGGGATATCTAGGATCGTATACCGGGGTGCTTTGTGACAGAAGATTAACCTTAAATCGGACTTTCCAAAGTAATCCATACATGGTGATAAACTTCCATAAAGGGATAGCTAATGACTATTGATGACTAAGAAAGAATTCCTTAATTGAGTGCTCGGTGACAGAGAGTAGTACACTAAAGTATGCTGGGGTGCCCGGGCCACAACGGAAGAGCCATAACCAGGCTATCTGGTGTCGTCCTGAACTAGTAATCATAGTGTTAGAGCATCATGGTTGAATTCCGACAAAGCCTGACGAGGTCGAGTTGGTATTTTGGTTAGAATCCCTACAATGTGGTAGACATTAAGAGTAAGGGAACGAATATGAATTAAGGACTTCACCTAGCATTGATATGAATCCAAAATCCTAAACTTATCCATCTCATCCATAAATCTCAAGTCAATCTCTCTTTCTCTACTACATCCAAAACACACAATCCTCAACCAATCGGTTTCTTTAAGAGTCTAGATAACTATCTCAGTGACATCACTATAGCTAATACACAGTCCCTGTGATTCGATATCTTTTTATTACTTGACGATAACCGTATACTCTTAAGGAAACGGATTGGTTGGGGATTGTGTGTTTGGATGTGGTAGAGAAAGAGAGATTGACTTGGGGTTTATGGATGAGATGGATAAGTCTAGGATTTCGGTTTCACATCAATGTTAGGTGAAGTCCCTAATTCATGTTTGTTCTCTTACTCTCAATGTTTACCACCTTGTAGGGATTCTAACCAAAATACCAACTCGACCTCATTAGGCTTTATTGGAATTAAACCATGATGCTATAACGCTATGATTACTAGTTCAAGACGACACCAGATAGCCTGGTTATGACTCTCCCACTGTCACCCGGGCACCCCAGCATACTTTCAGTGTACTACTCTCTGTCACCGAGCACCCAATTAAGGAATCCTTTCCTAGTCATCAATAGTCATTAGCTATCCCTTATGGAAGTTTATCACCATGTATGGATTACTTTGGAAAGTCCAATTTAAGGTTAACCTTCTATCACAAGGCACCCCGGTATACGATCCTAGGATCTCCCTATACAGTAATCTGTTGGTACAGTTTGCACTAACGATCAAACTCAAGTTTTGCCCCTCGGTCCACCCGACCTACTAGGACTTCTCACCTGGTGTCTGGTCCTCTTGATTCAGACACGGGAGCACCCACTTCAGACACGGGAGCACCCACTTCCTTTGTTTAAGGTTCAAACCACATGGTTAGATCTGGATCAGGGCTCATCCGGCGGTTAGTTCGGTGAAGAGTGGTCTTGCTTTGATACCACTTGTAGGGTCTAAAGAATATCCACATCTCCACAATGACATGATATTGTCCACTTTGGGCCTAAGCCCTCATGGTTTTGTTCTTGGGCTCTCCCCAAAAGGCCTCATACCAATGGAGATACTTTTCATCCTTTTAAACCCCTGATCTTTTCCATGTGCTTTAGATGTGGGACTATGTTTGCATCCTTGCAACCCAACATAATCTACCCCTCATAATCATGCATATGCGCTCACACAAACATTTCATCAAATACATTCAAGGCACATAATACATGAAACAAAAGTAAACACTTCATTGAATAGGGAAAATGACATAAACTAGTTCATACATCACCATCATTACATAGATGTTCATCCTACATCCTAAACTCAAATATCTACTCTATTACAAGAAGGTTACGACAAGTATGCAAGGTAAATGTCATCCACCAAAGAAATGGGAAGACTTATCTTTGAAGCGTGGGCATCCTCTTGAAGTTCTTCTTGCTCCGGTGGAGAGGGATTGGCGAGGGCAGATCGGCGAAGGATGGAGTGTTTAGGGCCTCCCCTAGGGAAGGGAGGCGCCGTCACCAAGCCAAGACCAAGGGTTTTGGAGAATGACCCAAGATACCCTAAAAAGGTGCAAAAAGTAATATTTATAGGGTCTAGGCACGCTCCCGTCACACGGTCGTGCCTGGGAGGCACGGTCGTAGCCTATCGTCCCTCTGGAAAGTGGACAAGACCGTGCCTGGGAGGCACGGCCGTGGCCTATCATTTCTCTGGAAATTAGGCACGGCCATGCCTGAGGGCACGGTCGTAGCCAGTTGACACTCTGGTTGGAGGCACGACCGTGCTTGTTTGGCACGGCCCTGGACTATTGCTTCTCTGTTGGAGGGACACGACCATGTATAGGCCGTGGGTATGCAGAGCACGGTCGTGTATGGTAGACACAGCCGTGTTCTGCTTTGTTGCTCATTCTCCTCCATTTCTTCGTGTTTGCTACATGAGAGACTCGCCCGTGATGACGAGCACGGCCAGTGCGAGTCTCTTTCTCCACTATTTGCTCCACCATCAATAATGCATCATTTTGGCTCTAAATCGCATCCTGTCAAGCAAAATATGCAAAGAGCAGATCTCCGAGCAAGAGAATAGAAATATTCAATTATAAAAGAATAAGGTGTGACAAAGTGTAGCATATGCAATGAATTACAAGTAAATTAACGTTAAAACAAGACTAAATATCATATATGATCTACGCTCATCAACGACCAATATCAACTGCACTCGATGTGACGAGGATTATGTTGGTGCAATCTTTGCCCCAAGTGCATTGAGTTTCAATGTTTGGCTAAACCATGTTTAAAGTTAGGCAATACTTGTGATCTAACATGTGTGATGCAAGTTTGCAGAAAGTCCAAGCGTGGTCTTGGCAAAGGAAAGTCCAAGTGGGAAGTCTTGGCAAAGGAAAGTCCAAGGTTGCCATGGCTCGCTGAAGCTCAACATGTGATTTAAGTTAGTGTGTGCGGAAGCAAGAGTGAAGAAGCATGTTAAGAACCACGCCTGCATCAGGCAATAGATATCCATACCTGGCCCACAGGTACGATCATGGCAGCCACATGTCTATTTACACCACTTGGGATCTCAGGCCTTCTTCCCTTGAAGCCAACTGCAGCAACCACCTGCAAGGGCACAGCTTGTATTTTCTTATAAAGGAAAAGATATCAATTAATGGGACCCAGCACTGTCACAGACAGATTAAGTATTTGAACATCCTTTTCTATCTGGAAGTAACTTTTATTTGTAGCTAAAATAAACAAGATGTGGTTTTGCAACAAATCTAAACAACCATAACGTTGTTGATGATAAGTAGGAATTCGGAAGACACACAAATGAAGTAACAAGCAGAGGGTTAACAAAATGACTAATGTCAAGAAAAGTAACACGTATATGTAAGTAACAAACTGAGATTTTTCAACAGACCTCTCAAACTTGAAATCACTTAAATGTTCATAATCATACCTATCTACTAATCCTGGGAAGCTAAGTAAACCATCGCCAAGGGTGATATGATTTCAGTTAGCATAGAACAAGTATTACAAAGTAACAATCACTATCCTTGATGGAATAAACTACTAACCTGAGCAGGATTTAAGTTACTCCATGGTTGTTGCAATGTCATAAGCTCCCATAAAATCACACCATAGCTGTAAATATCTGATTTCTCATTTGATGGTTCGTCCCGAAGTACTTCAGGCGCCATCCACTCAGGCTAATGTGAAAATAATATAACCAAAAGCTATCAGTAATATAGAGCATAAAACAAATCCAGTGTAATGAGTCGAACTAAGCAAGCAACTTACTGTTCCTGCAAGAGATTTGGATGAGAGAAATGTGTTTGCCTTCAGTCTAGACAAACCAAAATCACAGACCTGGAGTTCAACAGAACAATTTACTGAGGTTGCGGTTGATATTAATCAGTCTTTTGGTTAGTGACAAAAATCATTGACAACAGTGCATAGAAGCATGATAAAGTAAAATGAACCTAAACTTTGCAAGATGAATGCATTCACACAACTGTAATAAATATAAATGGAAGTTAAATATACGTACTCCAAAAGAATCAAAGCATGTGGTAAAAGCATTGTATCTGGCAAAGTTATAGTTGTCCACTACTTTTTGTAAATGCTAAACAGCCAGGTTATGCATATTCAAGTACCATGAATAGGACATTTAAAGATTATGCATCCATTTGTGCAGATATTTTTTATTGATGCCTTATAAAAGTTTGTACTGAAATAAACATTATCCCTTTACATGTTCATTTTTTCTTCTCTGACAGTTTTTCAAGAAAAAAACATTTGTTTGATTCATCGATATTTTGACAACAGATTAATTTCATCGAACTGTGATGCTTTTTGTAGCTCCTTGGGGAAAACCTGCCTATCCACTTGTTCCAGTAGTTAATGGAACATTGATACATTTATTCATCAAGAGAAGAATCCGTGGATGATATAGAGCCAATTCCGATAAACTTATTAATCGTTTCCATTGGTGTGCATCCAGCAGGAATTGGACTTAGGAATTTACCAAGTATGAGTTGGGCAGTTCAACCATTCATCCATGGATGCTTAACACATCAGATATAGATGCATAACTTAGTAATCAGTTTCCTCAACAGGAGTGCATCACATGTTGCAATAGTATGACCTAGCCAAAACTGATGCTTCATCTGAAGCACTATTTTCCTCATACTACTATTCAGCACAATCTATACCAAATTATCCAAACAGCAAACTTTTCTTCTGCATTTAGGTCCATCTTTAACCTGAAATTTGAGCTGCAAGAACTTGATTAATTAGCAAAGATACCATACCATGTTGGTGTGTTTGTTTTATAACATAAATTGTCTAGCATGTATCGTACATAAGATGTCTATATTGACCTTGTTAATAGATTCTCTTTAGAACAAGTGCATATACATAAAAGTAACAACTACTCAACACAATATTAGCTTTGTCATGGCTCGCCTATAAATTGTTTAGCAGTTGCATTAAATAATATTTATGGAGATTGACATTCCATATATCTTGATTTAGCCTATACTGTGCGAAAGCAAAATGGGCAAAGTGAAACTTTGACTTGATGGTGATAAGAAACCATTGTGCAGACAGAGTACCAGGTACATAGGGCATATCATGACTAGGAGTCTTACTTTCACAGTATATTTCTCATCGAACGAGAAGATTTGGAGACTTCAAATCTCGATGCACAATCGGAGGATTACGTTTGTGAAGATAGTTCATTCCCTCTGCCTGCAGAAGAAATTAGTCTTTACTAGGATAACCATGCAGCCTTAAAGGATTGTGAAAAGTCGCTATGTAAGAAGACACTGAAGTAGTTGTGATCTTGGTCTTTGTAAGATAATAAGTTTCCGTCTTGTGTAGAAAGGCACTTTAACATTTAGAAAATGCAGTCCATAAACTGTAACTAATAGAATCATGTCAGGTGGACTAGATAAAACATTAAATACGTAGTTACGTACCACATCAAGTGCCATGCTTAATCTGCGTCTCTCATCTAAAGTTTCCTTTGCATCATTTTTATGTAAAAGTATATACAAACTTCCTCTGCAATAACACAAAATCTTCCATATATCAACCATATTGAGTATGGACTACATTGGGTAATGCTTTTATT
>NW_027431655.1:0-6842 GCF_044706935.1 Curcuma longa
TCATTATCTTATTATCCAAGAATTATTTAAGGAAAATTACGGGTATTACAGCATCACCTAGAGCTCTAACCTTTCATGTTGGCCGAATCTTTAGGGCATGGAAACATGAGTTAAAGCAAGGTAAAAACATCACATAATTCATGCTACTAGTTCCTTGTGAGAGCATGACTTAAAACCCTAGGCTCCTTGTATGGCCAAATCCTAACCATAAATGGAAAACCCTAGGTTCTTTAACCCCGAAAAGTTATGGCATCATCATCATCCTATATCATTTAAACACAAAGTTTGCTCAAAGCATAACCTAATACCCCTAAACCTTGACTTGGCCGAATCATACAAGTAAGCAAGATATGGTCTAGGTTAGATCATATACCTTCTAAACCATCATAAAAGTTCATTAAACATGCATTAGACCATAACTAGGTTTTTAATCCATCACCTAACACCTTCAATTAATCATGGCCGAATCTTACAATCTAGGTTTTCTTTTGGTTAACTTTAGAACTAACCACCAAAACCCTAGATCATGATATGAAGACATTTTAGAACATATAAACCATGGGTTCTAAGTTCAAAAGTCATCATCTAACCTTAACCTAGCCTTGCAGAGACATTCAAAGGAGTTTCTTCATGGCTTTTGCAACACAAAACATAAAATATGAGAAAACTTTCATAAACCATAACATAGCATAAAGGTCTCATCATGATTCTTGCAACCAACAAAACATAAGCATTAGAAAAACCATAAAACAACAACATAAGCGATTATGTTGCAGGTGAGGGGAAACTTACCCTTGATTCTTGGTTTCTTAGAGTTTTCTTTACCCTAACAAGAAGAGGAGATGAAGCCTTGAGTTTCTCCTAGCCTTCTTAATCCTTTCCCTTCCTAGCTTTCTTTCCTAGAGAGCTTGGTGAGGGAGAAAAGCCTTGAGGACCTCTCGGCCAAAAGAGCAAAACAAGGAATAGAGAACGCAACAAGGAGAACTTACCTTACTTCCCCTTGCTTTCCCTTAGATACTTCCCTCCTAGCCTCACCAAAGCCTTCGGTCACAAGAGAAGAAAAGAGGAGGAGGATGAGTTTCGGCAAGGAGGAGGAGAGGAAAGAAACACAATGAGAGGAGAAGATGTTTAAATGGATTTCTCTCTTTAATTCCCCTTAGGTAACCTCCCTTTCACTAACTCTTATTAATTCATGAATTAAAGGCCACCTTGTGTCTCTTCACTTGCTCATGAGACCCTTCACATACCCTTACCTTTAGGTAGCATGTCCCTTCTCCTTTTCACAAGAACACTTGCTAGGCCTTGTGGTTACCTCATGCACTCTTAGAGCTTGCCACTTCCTTGAGGTCCAAGGTTCAATCCTTGGCACCTCCATTTATTTTCTTTTTATTTTGGCAAAGCCCACATGAGATAAGCCCATTTAACTTATCCCTCATTCAAGGCCCATTTCATTCCTTTTTATCATTAGCCCTAGGACAAGCCCATTTAAGAAAACATTAACCCATAGGGCCCATTAGGATAAGTCCTACTAATGGCCCATTAAGGTTAGAAGCCTATTTAGTATTTCTACTAAGCTTTCCTCTTAAACTCAAGCTATCATTCGTCATTATCCAAGTCATTTTGAAGGGAAAATTGCGGGTGTTACAGGTTGAGAATCTAAAGGGACCCTAAGATGATTCGGCCAACCCTAAGAAAATTAGGGTTTGGTTGGGTCTAGGGTTTCATGTATGATCAACCATGAATAACTACAATTAAACTTGTTAAAGTTTCAAGTAGTAAGAATTTGCAAGATCCTAAGGAAAGGAAACCTATAAGTTTTGGCTAACCCTAAGGAAAGGTTAGGGTTTGGGCCGAATTAAGGTTTCAATGATGTCATCCATGATGATATGTTTTACCTTATGTCAAGTTGAGGTAATGAAACTATGACTAATATTGTATCATGCTGCAATGAAAGTGAGGCTTGAATGTTCACTATGCTATGAAGATGAAATGATAAGGAACATTCATGATGAAAAGAAAATGAAAGCATGTACATTATGTTACTTTAATGCATGGCTTGTACCGGATCCTGAAAGGGATTCAAGGGATGGGCACCTAAGAACGCCCCTAGTTGAAAGATAGTATGCCTAGTAACCGAGTAGTCGAGATTAGCTACCTCGTACTGACTTGGAATGTATGCGCGCAAAGAATGAATGGGTACAAGCCGGGGACCCCAAACAATGATGATGATGATTATGTTAATCTATTATGATATTATGTTTTTAAAAGGCATTTTCATCATTTTGTATGCATATGAATTAAATGTTAAGGTGAAAGAATGTTTATGTACTTTATGCAATGATAATGTGTTTCCATCCTTATGTGTTTATTATGTGATATAAATGTTATGCTTGATGTGATGATTGATTTTTGGTGAGTAGGAAAGGAGCTTACTAAGCCTTGTGCTTATAGTTTTTCTTTCTTATGTTGCAGAGCCAAATAGAAGTCACTAAGCAATGGGAGGCAGCAGGAAAGGGCTGACAATGATGTGTGTGGTGGTGACGTGGCAGATGTTCTTGGCAATATGAAATTTTATACTTGCATGTTGAATGTTTGGATTGTTTGATTGTTTGGTTTTAAGAATTGATATGCTAAGATGTTTTAATTAGAACTTAATATCTAGACAATACATGCATAATAAGTTTCTATTTATCACATATGAAATCACTGCCATGTTATAGGTTTTATGTTTCCGCTGTGAAGTTTTATGGTTTTTCGTATGTGATTAATTGTATGAATGAATGAAAGCGAACTGTAACGTCCTTCTAGGCCCATGTAAGGGCGGGTGTTACACAATATGACCAGATTGGTCAACACCAACTGAAGCTTGCCAGGATCATGTATGTTGATGGTGCACTGGCGTGGCTGCGTGGAGCTGCCCAGGCTGCTGCTGATGCTAATGCAGCAGAGGAAGCAGGTGCTGCTGTTCCTCCTCCTCCTGCTGCTGATGCACCTCCTCATCCTGGACTTGATGAGAGGATCTCTCATCTAGAGGGGGTGATGGATCAGCGCTATCGTGATCTGGATGCCCGTGTACTCGGATACTACCAGGAAGTCCAAACCTGCCATCAGGAGGTTAGGGACTATCATCAGGGCGTCCAGGGCTTCTATGAGGAGGTCAGAGGCCTTCGTCAGGATTGGTCGACTGCTGTTGAGCGTGATCTGGAGTATTATAAACAATAGCAATAGATGTTCGAGATGATGACACGGATGCATATGTCGTATCAGCCTCCTCCTCCACCTCCTTCGGCGGACAACGATGATGATGATGCTTAGCTAGGATGTCTTTGTTTGTGCTTTGAAGGGATGTGTTTGAGAAAACTTATGTTATAATTTTGGCACTTTTATGATGTACTTGGATGAGACCTTTGTTGGGATCGGTGCGTTCGCTAGAGGGGGGGTGAATAGCGATTTTCGACTTTTCTCCTGCTAAGATGTCAGTGGAAGCAAAGCAAATAGAAGATCTGTTGGGATCGGTGCGTTCGCTAGAGGGGGGTGAATAGCGATTCTTCGATTTTTCTCCTGTGAAAACGTCAGCGGAAGCAAGAATAACAAAGAAGAAGAAATAAGATCGCTAACCCGTTCGATTTACTTGGTATCCACCTCTACGAGGTGACTAATCCAAGGATCCACACACACAGCCCGACGATTCCACTAGAAAGATCTCCTTCTCGAAGAACCCTTCGAAGGCGGAGAAACCCTCACAAACTTGATCTCTTCCTTACAGTAATAGATCTCAACGTTTTGAGGAAGAGTACACAAGATCACAGAATTGATGTTCACAGAAGAATGAAAGAATGAGAGTTGTTGTTGTTCTTCACGTCGAACACCACTTTTGTGATTTTTCGGAGCATCAGTCGACTGCTGGCAGGGCCAGTCGACTGATGGCATTAAATGTCATTAAATGTCATTAATTAAATCGAATCTGCGCAGCTGGCATCGAAACGGTCGGCTATCAGTCGACTGATCAAAGCATCAGTCGACTGATACCAGTCGACTCCAAGTCGACTCCCAGTCGACCAATTTCTCTGTGTGTGTCTCGGATCAACCCCAGTCGACTGCTGGCAGGGCCAGTCGACTGCTCTAGCTGAAAACTCCCCCTTTCAGCTATTTCTTCAATCTTTAGCCTTGACGCAAACCTTCAAACGCCTTCCACAAGCCTCGTGACCATCCTTGCACTAGCTTGAGACGTTTCCCTCAGTTTCGTCGTGCTAAATCATCCTTGCCAAGACCGCACCTCTTGGACTTCACCACGCTTGCCTTGCCAAGACTACCCACTTGGACTTTTCCTTGCCAAGACCACGCTTGGACTTTTTCTTGCCAAGACCACGCTTGGACTTTCCTGCAAACTTGCATCACACATGTTAGATAACAACACATTGCCTAACTTAAACTCATTTTAGCCAAACATTAAAATCCAATCACTTGGGGCACGATTGCACCAACAATCTCCCCCTTTTTGATGTTTGGGCAAGTTGGGTTTTTAAATCAACATATATAGCATGAATTGATTAACATTTGATAAATAAGCATGAATCAATGATATCAGAGTATTAAAAGCATCATAAAATATGATATGCATCACACAATCACATAATATGCTTTAACCTTCAAAGAATAATCAACTTAAATCAATTCTCCCCCTTTTTTGTCAAATATCATTCCAATAACAAAAAGTTTATCCCCCTTTAGCATTGCACTGGATTTCAGTTATCAGAGACGAAATTGAAAAATGCATAAGTAATTGTACGAGTTTCAAAAATTAGTGAAATTTCACACGTACATTACTTATGACTAACCCTATTTGAGAAAAATATTTTTGAAAAATTTTGGTCTCAAATATGGTAGTTTGATACAAATTCCAAAAATGGTTAACAAAGGTCCAAGTTTGTATCAACCTTTCTAATGTATTTGAATTCTCTTACTTTGAGACTACCCTTAATTTCCTGAGGGAATATAAAATGTGTTTGAATTTGTTGATTTAGGATATAACCACAAGGCTCCCCCTAAACATCATATGATCCTTTCAAACACCATTTAAATCAAATGCTCCCCCTAAATCATAACTCTATGAACTTAAAAACAATTAAGCTCCCCCTTAAGGTTTGAAATCACAACTCCTTGAGTAAAAGAAAATTAAGCTCCCCCTTAAGGTTTGAAATCACAAAGTAAATAATTCAAAATTTAGCTCCCCCTTAAGGTTTGAAATTTTACTTTCTTAAAAAATTCAAAAACTTCCCCTTCCCCTTGAAATTTTGCATTTTCATTATTAGCAAGATATGCATCATTCATTTTAAATAAGCACATTAAAACACATAAATCAAAATTAAACAAGAAAATCATCAAAATTAATTCATAAAAGTATTCAAACAATCAAAAGTCATAAACAAGTAAGTCATAAAAATATCAAAACATGTCAAACAGTTCCAAACAAAACATCCAAGTTCATACAAACATCCAAAACATAACAATCAACAAAAAAAAACTAGATGTTCAAGATACATATGATATCAATAAATACATCTTGACATCTAAAAATCCTATCATCTACTCGTCAGCTGCTGGAGGAGGAGGAGGTGGTGGAGCCTGAGGAGTCTGCAGTCCTCGTAACAAGTCAAGGATCTGACCTTGACCTGTAGTCAAGTCCTGCCTCAAGGTCTGGAGCTCCACTCGAATGTCCTGTCTGAATGACAGGAACTCTCCATAAAACTCCCCGAGTCTCTGCTCCACTCGTGTGATACGATCATCAGATGGTGCTGGAGCAGGATCATGAGCTGGAGCAGGGACATCAGGTGCTGCAGGTCCCTCTGGAGCATCAGGTGCATCCTCCTCAGCATCATGGTCAGCAGGAGCAGCAGGGTCAGCAGGTGCAGCAGGGTCCTGATGTATGTCTTGTGCCCATCTCATGGCACCATCATGAAACTCAATCTTAGCCAGCTTAAGCTGGAGGGACCCTATACAATCATATGCCTTTCTAAGTTTCTTAATTTGACCCTTTGAGACATCTATGCCCTTAGATGCAAAGAATGCAGTCAGAATGTGGCAAAAGGGCATATACAACTTTCCTTGACTAGGAGCAGAATAGTATATGATGGAAGAAAAGATGTTCAGAGCTATATCGATATCAAGGCGATGCTCGAGGGCGTACATCATGATGAGATGTGGCATGCGAATAACAGATCGCCCTCGAGTGACAATGGGTAGAATGCAATCTAGAATGATGCGATACCAAACATAATGGATTGCAGACATACCAGAATGATCAAACATATTTTGTAGTGGGGGTCTAGGAGTACCAAAATAAAACTGATGCATGGTATCAGCAGAGATATGACGAAAAGATCCAGAAATGATACCATGTGGATTAGGAAAAGTAACAAAAGGATTTTGAGATTGACGACATTGAAGAAAGGCTTGAAGGATGTCTGGGTTGAACTCAATGATAGTTCCCCAGAATTCCTTGCAAAGATCGACATTGATGTCATGGGTGCAGGTCATGAGAATCCCTAGGTTATAGAAAGCTATTAGTTCCATGAGTTGTGGGGTCCTTGCAGTGAAATATTCAGTGTTCAAATAACGACACCCCATGATTTGGAAAGTCAAGAGTAGAGAAAAGATTTTCTGCTTGGGCCGAATAGAACCGTGGTACTATGGGTTCAGGAGGAGGTGTAGGTTCCCTAGGTGGTGAAGGATTCCTACGAGAAGACCCCTCACTCCTAGGACGTTTGGATACGGTATGTTTAACTCTAGGACCTCTATATGCACCAAACCAAAGGTCCATGATATGTATATGATGCATGCAA
>NW_027431656.1:0-22020 GCF_044706935.1 Curcuma longa
TAAATATTTTGACAGGTTGCTATTTCATCCGGAGAATTACGTGTAAAATATAAGTATTGTCAAGCCTCCTATAAATTCTATAATTAGAATGAAAAAAGAAGGTTTATCATCTCGATTTTGGATAGGTAAGGAAATAATCAATCCGAATTATGGATGTCGAAATGAACGAATCTCAAATGCAATTATTCAAATTTTTTTCGACTAGTGGAGGAATATATTCTAATTTATTTATGTATTTTCATAATAAATTAAGAGAATCGTTATTTAGATTTATTTCTGTATAACATCTTTCTTTTAGTTTTAAGTCTAAATGCACTTTTAAAGATTTTGCTAAAGATTCACTGAATTCATCTGTTAAATATGTTCCTCAAACAACATTTACTCGTACAAATAAAAGATTAGAAAGGCAAGGGGGGAAAATTTTAATTGGAGAATCTACTAAATTAAATAATAAAATTTCTTTATATTGATATTTGGAGTGATAATTAGCAAACACATTTGTATATGGATGTGACTTGCTATTGGAGTGATAGTTCTTAGAAAATTAAAAAACTGATTTAGTATATAGAGTTTTTGATGAATCACATAATACTCACAACATATCTCAATTATTATATTTAATTTTAAAAAAATATGGATTGACTTTTAAAATATTTTTAATATTATTTGATAATGTTAATTCTAATACTATTAGTATTGAATAACTTAAATTTATATGTCAAGTTATTATTGGTAGTTTATTTTTTCATATTTATTGTGTATGTTATATTCTAAATTTATGTGCTCAAGATGAATTAAAAATTTTTTAAAAATTATTAAACCAATTATAATTGCTATTTCTTATTTATGGTCACGTCCTATTATAATAAAATAATGAAGTAAATTTTATAAAAGTAATGGAACTAGCTAGACTTAAAAAAATTTCAAGTGATGTACTAATACATTAAATTCAACTTATCAATTATTACAAAACTCATTTCAATATAGAGAATTATTATGTTTATTTTTATACAAAATAATAATAATACTAATATATATTTATTTTCACACTAATAAAATATATGTACTAGTATTTGTGAAATTTAAAAAATATTAATGATGAAACAAAATAACTTTTTGATGTTTATTATCCTACGTATTTAGTTATGATGAATTTGTGTAGCATAGTATTAGTTTTAAATGAATCGGGGGCAAAGGCAGGTTTCCACGAGAGGGAGGGCCACATTTTAAATATTTAACAATAAAATCTAGCGAGGGGACAAACTTAATGAAAATCAAAAAGCTGGGAGGGGGGCGATGGCCCCTACCTGCCTCCCTCGTGGCTCCGTCCCTAATAGTACGGACGAATTTCTATGTTCTTGCGTATTAGCAATGAAAGCAAAATAGAAAAAGTATTTTTTTTAATTTTTAAAATTTATTTAGCTGTATTTGTTCTAGACTCTAGACTTAAATTAGTTGTTTTATAGGAAATGTTAATTTTATATTATGATGTTTTAATTTTATTTAAAGATGCTTCTTCTCTCATCTTGCTAGTATTATATATAAAATTAGAAATTATTTATATGAAATTTATACAAATTATAGTATAAAATATGGCTTAGAAACTAATATTTTTGAAATAAAAAATATTAATACTTCTAGTAGTAGTTCAAAACTTACAAAAGTATAACTTTTATTAAATGAATGGACGATGAAATGTTCACGAGGATCCTCAAGTAACAGACAGGAGCTTGAAAATTATTTTACTGCTTTTTTTGATTTAACTGAAGTAGATAGCGAGTTGGATTTTGATATTTTAAGGTGGTGGTTACATAAGACTCAAAGTTTTTCGGTCCTCTCCATCATCGTAAAAAAAAATTTTAGCTTATCCAGTGTTAATTAACCATTGTCGTAGAGTAGACATTTTGTTCCAGAGGTAACATATTGATGAACGATGATCTATTTTATCTCTGAATATTTGGAAATACAAACATTGCTTAATGATTGATAATTGCAATCAATTCATATCATTTAGCATTTTATTTTCATGTAGAAATCCAAATTAAATCCATAAAATGCAATAAAATCTTAACCCATCATGCACAGAGGTCATAGCCCTACCCACTCGACTTCACCACTACGGATGAGTACTCTGACGGGTTTTGGCTCCCACGCGACCTCACCGCTAGAGGGGTGACTGATCTGACTGGCGTCAGGGGTGACCAGGACATGCATTGCACCATGTGCATACTGCACTATTGCATTTGTTTGTGATTGCTGCACTTGTTTGATGCACTTGGATGACATGCATGCATAGGATACCTATTTGTTGGTTTGGAGATTACCTTCCACCTTACTATTGTTTATCGGACTCTGGTGTGTACAGATCTACTGTTGTTCAGTTGTCTACCTTATTTACCTTCCAGTAGACTGTACAGCATGTTATTACTGTTGATAGATTTTATACACATATCTGCTAGATACCCACTGAGTTTCTTTTGGAACTCACCCCGTTTACCTGTATTGTATTTCAGGTTGATGCCGTCTGGAGAGCTGCACTGCTAGTCCCGAACTATTGAGCTTTCGGTTTATTTACTATTCCGCATACATGTATTTGAACTTATTGGATTTCTCGATGAGTTTTCCACTTGAGTACTTAGTTTTCCGCTGTTCGATATATTTCTGATTTCCATTTTCGAGTTGTTACCGAACTCCTTTACGGATTTTATATATATACATGCGTGGTTGTGACTTTATAGTAGGATGTGTTGAGTGGCCGTGTGGGTCACATTTATGTCTATTTTACTTGTTTAAATCCATAGCCTGTTATGGATTGGCCGTGTGGGCCTTATATACGTGTATGTATCCAGGGAAAGTCCATTGTTACAGGGGAGATGCTGTCGAAATTTATCGGAAAGCCGTCTCCCGGGGCGTAACACCATCTCGCCCACCACCCCCGAGTCGAGCAATTTCTGGCTGTCAAGCGACTTCGGAGACCTGTTCTCTGCCTTATCTTTTGCATTCTCTAAATCTAAAAATTGATTTTTCAAATTTTTTAATATTTAAAAATTGATATTTTGAATTTTTAATTTCTGAAAACTAATTCTTATAATATTGGGAATTAAAGTTAAATTTTTATGATTTTTAAAATTCAAAACATAATTTTACTTATTTTTAAAATTTAAATTAAGGTTTTTAAAATTTGAAAACTTGTTTTCTTTAATTTTTAAATACAATTTCTGATTTTTAAAAATTAAAATATATTTTTAAATTTTAAATTCTGATTTATTTTTCAATTTTTTAGATTTTTAAAACTTATTTTCTTGATTTTTAACATTTAAAAATTATTTTTCTACTTTTCTAAATTTTAAAAACTTTTTATATGATTTTAAAAAATTATTATGAATAAAATCAAAATTAAGATTAGTTAAGTTTAAATTATTTTTTAAATTAATTGATTTATTATTTGGATTAACCTTTTGATTAGTTAGAACAAAATTTTAATTGATCTGACTAAGGTTAAGGTTGAGTTGATCAAAGTCTTGATCGATTCGATCAAAATCTAGATTAAATTGATTATTATTTGAATTATTTAAATTATTTTTTATTATTAATTAATATATTTTTGTTAATTAGATTTGAATTAGGTGAATGGTTAGAACTAATTAAGGTAGATTTATCATGCTTATTCAATTTACTAACATAATCGAAAATATCTAGATTACAACTAGCATACATAGCAAAAATAGGTTTTTTGTAAAATTTAAAATTATTAACTTTAAATGCTCTCCCTTGATCCTTGGATCTCCTGAGCAAGCATTGGTTTGTGTAATGTTCGGTCTCCTTGCACTTAAAGCACATCGTGCATTCCTTGCTTCTCCAAATTGTTGGCATCTACTCCTCCTTTGTCGCCAGTTGTGCAGATCAATTCTTATAAGTAGGACATTTATTTTTATAGTACTCTTTCTCCCGACACTTCAAGCATATTATATGTGATTTAAAATTTGAATTAAAATTTATACTTGTCAAATCCGGGTTATTCTCTCCCTTAACCATTGACAATTCTCGAGTTCCCTTGACCATCTAGCTTCTACGTGTCCTCGTGAAACTTGATCAACTGAGTCTAAAGGTTGTAGGCATTTTTGAATTTAACTAATCTGTGCACAATTCGATTAGATAAAATGCTTAGTATTAATTTTATTTACCTTTTGGTCCTTTTGGGACTTTTGGACGGATGGTTCTTTTAGGGCTACCCATCTGTTAAAGTCCTGCATTAGGATGAAGTCCTCCATCGTCGACCTCTAAAATTCAAACTATTCTGTCCCATATAGAGGTGGCTCGTAGATGCATCGTCCGAGTTCTTCTTCGTTCTTCATATTTTTTTGCACTTTTATGAAAATAATAAAAGAAGAAAATAGAACTTAAAACTAATGTACCTCTATCCTACTCCTCACGCGGTTAGACTAACGAAGAGCCTCCCACTCTAATATCAACTTGTAGGATCTATTCGACGCTAGAGGGGGTGAATAACGTACTCGTCTTTTTCTATCAGAGATGTTAGTAGCAACGGAATAATAAATAAATAATACAAAAGAAGACATCAAAATTTTAACGTGGTTCGGCAATCCCCAGGTCCCTACTCCACCTAGACACTCAATTGTGAGTCTACTAGTTTCTTTCTCCTTTCCTGAAACTTTTAGGCCTAAAGTAGACAATATCATGTCATTGTGGAGATGCGGACATTCTTAGGGACCCTACAAGTGGTATCAGAGCGAAACCGCTCTTCACCGAACTAACCGCTGGAAGAGCCATGATCTAGATCTAACCATGTGGGTTGAACCTTAAAAACAAAGGAAGTGGGTGTTCCTATGTTTGAATCAAGAGGACCAGACACCAGGCAGAAAGTCCTAGTTGCGGCTAGGCAGGAAGTCCTAGTAGGTCGGGTGGACCTCCGTTTAAAGGGGGCCTTTAATCCTTTGTTTGAGGGGGGATTGTTGGGTTGCAAGGGTGCAAACATAGTCCCACATCTAAAACACATTGAAAAGATCATGGGTTTAAAAGGATGAAAAGTATCTCCATTGGCATGAGGTCTTTTGGGGAGAGCCCAAGAACAAAGTCATGAGGGTTTAGGCCCAAAGTGGACAATATCATGTCATTGTGGAGATGCAGACATTCTTAGAGACCCTACAAAAACCTCTTACAAGATTCGTAAAATACAATCACAATAATAAAATAATAAGCAATTAAGTACGATAACAAGAAACAAACTTGTGTAGATCCGGCTAGAAACCCTGAATGCTATGACACTCTTCCTAGCGCTTCCCAAATCACATGGACAGAGTTTGGAGCACTTTCTGAGCACTTGAATGAAGATGGATGATACTGATTGATGATGGAAGAGGTTGTCTTGAGTCCCTTTTTGTATTGCTTGATTAGTACTCCTTCTACCGAATGGAAGCTCCTCCAGTCGATTGAACCTTCACCTACTCAATTGGAAACTCAATTCTCTTCAAGATAAGTTTTGGCTTCCCGATTGACTAACACCCTCCGGTCGCCTAAACCTCGGTCAAAACTTATCCATTGATCTACTCGTTCAAATTTGGCAAGGCCATCTTTTGGTCGACTAGACTGCCTTTTGGTCACCTGAACCATGAATTTGATAACTTGAATCAGTTCCTAACTAGTCTCGCCCGAGCCTTCATCCAGCTAATGTTTCTTGCAAAACAACCAAGCAGACAACAAGTAAATATGAAAAACCCTAGTACTTAGTTTATATAACCTACTAGGTTCACCTACTTAGAGTTTACTCCTTCAAGACTTCTTTCTTTGCCAAGTGTTCAGCTCCCAGCTGACCCATTGGGACTTAACCTATTTCTCAACTAGGTTTGTTTAGTTTTCAGTCAAGACTTCCATTGGTTAGCCTCGCTAGAATTTCTACTATCTGATTTCCAACTAGTACTTTCATTACCTAGCGCTGTTAGGACTTTCATTGTTTGGTTCTCAACCATGTTTTTCTTTTACCTCGTCCCACTAGGAGTTACACTGTCTAGTTTCCAACTAAGACTTCTCACCACTTAAGATTTACTCTCTTAAAATTTTTCATCAACTTTCAAGTATCTAGTCCTACTTGGACTTCTCACTCACTTCTAAGCTTAAGTCAACCTTGACTTGCTTGGACTTTATTCTCAACTTGATCAACTATGCAAATCATTTGGTCACCCTTGACTAAATCCCTTTAAATATATTAGTCAAATCAAACCATCAAAATTTTAGAGGTTAGCTGCACCAACAAATTATTATTGAATGTCTTGTTGATGAGCTCCACTTCCCTTCTATTTATAGTCTTCAAACAAAAATTGAATAAGCTTCACATGTCTGTTCTATTTAATTTTAATCAACTCAAATATTTCTCGATCAACTAAAATGTTGATCATATGAGCTTTATTTGTTAGCAACTATTGTTCACTTAACTTAAAACTTGTACCATCAACTCAATCCATTCCAATTGACTTAACACCTATCAATCAAATCAACTAAATAAGATCTCAAGCTCATCTATTAATGGCTTACATATCCAGTCAATTCAAATAAGGTTCATTCAACTCAAGTCCAAATTAGTTGGCTCAATCTCTAATAGTAGACTCACATGACTATTATTGTGAATCTTATCATTTAACGAATACTTTCTTGAGTCAACCCAAGTCATTATTAGTTAACTCAATTCAAACAAAGAGCAAGTTATTTCTAGCATTTGACTATTTAATCTACTCAAACTAGTTCAGTTGATTGAATTCATGTTTAATCAACTTAAACTAAAATAAAACGCTTTTATTTATGAGATGAATATATTTAGTTAACTACCAAGTTTACTTGACTATTCAATATTGAAATAAATCATCAATCAATTGAATCTGTTCGGAGATTTTTATTTAACTCAAGATCTAGCTTATTCATTGACTATAACCTAAGATACATGTTCCTTGGTCAAGTGCATATGACAAGTACCAAAAAACCCAAGATAACAAATAACTCTGTTCTCTAAAGACCCACAAGTTTGCTAAGAGGCCTCTTCTTTAATTCTTTCTCAACCAAGAAACATCATCTTTGGGTTTTGGGCCTTCCTCATATATACTAAGAGGCCTTGCTTCTTGATCTGCCTCATTTTGCCAAGAGACCTCACCTTCAAATTTTACTTTGTTCAGAGGACTCGCCTCCAGGACTTCCTTTACAATACTTATTATGCTCTTAGCTAACCTTACCTTTCAAGCTTCCTAGCAACACTTGTTAAACTTCTTAATTTGCCAACTTCTCTATCTATCAACACCAATTGTACTTCTTAATATGCCAAATACTCAATCAATTTTAACCTACATAGACTTTTCTAACTTCAATACCTATTAAGACATCATTACATCTATAGTTACTTGTCAAATTTTTACACTTGCACGGTTGATAATCACATAAAAAAACACAAGTTGAGTGTAACTTAAAACTCTTTGCCAATTACAAAACAACATAGTTAAGACTCAACCACTTAGAGTATGATTGTACCAACATCAACTACTAACATTATTTCATTTGAGCTCGTCTATAAATGTGCACCATGCTCAATTAAGATACATACACATATATGAATCAATAAACTACTATTAGGTTGCCCTCACGAGCTGACGTAGATGGTTCCTACAGTGGTGTTGCTATCAATATGTCTGAATTCGATTCTCAATGGGTGTAGAATGCCCTGCTGATTGTTTCACCCTTCCTGGTAGATGCTAAGTTTTGCAACTTATGTGATGCTAGAATGCAGTAACTTGGAAGTCAAAATTTTTCACAAATAAAATTTGCAAGAGGAAATTTGGTTTTTCCTATGATACTAATAGTACAATAAAGATTCAATTAATATTTCAACATTTGTCATCAAAACTTTATACCCACCTGCAAGGTGCTAGGAGAGAGCACGCAGGCCCATGGCTTACCATCTTGAGCATTCTCAAGAGTCAAGAATACATCTAAGTTCCAAGTGTCTTCCTTGAAAAAGAAATTAGGCAAACAATTTACTATTATAACAAAATTTTCTTAAAGAGAATTCTAATGATGAAGTCAAAGTTTCCTCAACATCTTTTTTTTTTCTTTTCCTTCCCTCTTTTCTTTGATTTGAAATGAGTTAGAATATAGTTTCCTATCACTTGATTTGCTATGAGGGGATCAAATTCACGTTAAGCCAATAAACTTCGACTTGCATCCGAGCTCTATTTCTATGAACTCTTTATTAGTATGCTTTGAAATCTTACATCACTTGATTGAAACTATCAATTGCAGCTTTAAGTGAAACTTGCAGGCCCATGCTCTCAAGATCATATATCATACGACACCACCATTTAAGTGAAATTCTCAACGCCCAAAACTTCTCAAAGAATAGATGCAAGGTTTTAGAGTGGGGGAGCTTGCAGGCCTATGCTTCCAAGCGTACAAGTGGCCCAGCAATTGTCAACCCAGCACACTGATGTCTGATGCAACCTTTCAACAACTGCTCCAACAGCTATACTCAATCATTCACTCTCACGTACGTATCTGTCTGTCTCTGCCAGCTGCTGTCCTTGCTTGATGAATGAGAATGAGAACGAAAATGAAAAATGTATCACGCACTCTGCATGCATCTCTGAATTCCAATCCAATCAACCTAACTACCGGCCGGTTTCCCCCACAAGGTTGAAATTGTGATGCATGCACCATGCATGGTCGGTTAAACTACATGACAACAATAACCTTTGCCACTGTACGTCACAAGTAACGACAATCTTATCTTCTCCCTCCTGTCCGGTATCTTCTTACTTATCCGGTCCCACCGGGTTGGACTGTCTCAATCTTTTGGCATATCTTTTGGCATATCTCCACACTACCTTCTATAGGGACGAACCCATCAACATAATGAGACATGTGCTGCAGCTGGGATACTCGAAGTCAAAATCTCTCTCTTTCAGTCGGTGCAGTGCATGGCGAAGCGCATGTTTCTTGGCTGCCTGCATAAATCATGATTAGTTGCATAAGATGTATCTCATCGATATTCATTTTGGCCTTGTTCATTTATCAGGCCGCCCGGTCACATAATTAATTTCCTGAAAAATAATCTATCAATTAATAATATTTTCTAAAAATATCATTTAAAGAACACATGTTTTCTACAATTTAGATATTTAGATGTGTTATGGAAAAATATTTTCTTATATATATCTAAAGCACATAATAAATTATTTTTATCTCTCTAAGTATGGTCGATTGGGTAGCCTAAGTAAACTAGCTAATTTGGCCTAACAAGGTTGATAAGCTCACTAGTCCATAATATCATTATCAATCAATTAGACTAGTCCATCCTGATTAATCGATTTAACTAGTCCAATTGACTCATCTAGATCAATTAGAACATAGCCAACTGTACTAAATTTCAAACTCATCCAACCCTTCTAAAGTGACCGACTCCCCCAAATCAAATAATTCGATCAACCTATTTGCCCTGACTATATCATTCGACCAAGATTGGCCCACCTATCTAGACCAATAAGATAGGTTAGACCTAGCAACCCATCCAACCTGACTAATCGATGGAATTGCCAGGCTAACTTGACTATATTTATTGACCAATTTGGCTTGATCAAATTAACTAGCACATTATTCTTTGTTAGCTCATTTGTTCTCCCCTTTTGGTTCAATTGGTTTATGCCTTATGACTTACTTGGAACATCCTACTTGTTCATTCCATCCAACTAATCCAAACCGTATGGCTTGTTAAGCTCAGTTAGTTCATTCATCAATCTAGTTGGACTAGCCCATTTGACCCAACTTGACTATCTAGACAAATTGACCCAATTAGCCCACCTAGCTTGATTGACCTATCCATTATGATTGGACTATCATGCTTGATCGACCCAACTAGACCATCTAGACCACAATAAGTGATCAAGTAGGCAAGTGTTTGAAGACATGGAGTTGAACATATGAAGTCTTTGAGCAACATCATTGAAGATGATGTGAAGGTTGAAGACCTAGAAGATAGTAAGTTGTGAATGTTGGTGCAATTATACCTCAAGTGGTTGAACTTTATCTAGACTTTTAATATGAAAGGGTTAAGTTAAACCTTGTATTGTGATTTGATATGCACATTTGAGTGTGTAGGAATTTAGAGCTTGGAGAGCTCGAGACTCAACGGGGTTGATATAATATAGGATGCCGCTTTAGTTCTCAAGGATGATGACCATACTTAGTCCTTGGTGATGTTGATTCTATCTAGTGCTTGGGGAAGCTGGCACCATTTAGTACGTCAGGGAAGACACCGATGATTTAGGAGTATTCGGATTGGACTTGAATAGTCAAGAAGTGGGGTTGACTACTTAGGAAATAATTTGAATACCATCAATATGTATAGGTTTGAAGGATTGTCTAAAGGCAGTGGATCACCGACAAGATCAAGGCAAGATTTCAACAATGAACTCAGATCCTAACAAAGTTGATTCAAGTAATTTAGTTGAGGGACCAAGGGAATTGACTTATCTCTACTTTCTATTCATAGACTTAATATAATAAGTATAAGCTATAGAATTATATTGAGAATAGTGTCGTTAAACTGATTAACCCATGGCGGAGCAGGTCTGAACCATCAAAAACTCATCATATGGCGGGACGAAGCAGGCTAGTTCATCATTTTGGCAAGTTAAAATTTCCTTAACCTAATCCAACCTAAAATGGATTGCAGATTAGACGGGTCATCCTATAAGCCCATTAAAAATTAAAAATAATAATAAATATTTAAAATATTTAAAATTTTAAATTTGGATTGTAGAATAAGAGAGTCAAGCTAACAAGTCCATTGAATTTTCTACTTTAATTTTAAATTTTAAAAGAAATTTTTTCTCAACTTGGTGGTCAACCCAAGCCTATAAACTCATTAAGTTTTTCACTTTAGTTTTAAATTTTGAAAGAAAATTATTTTTTTATCTATAGGTGGACCAATCCAAATCCACCATAGGCTGACTTGTGTAGGTCATGGAGCCAGGCGAGTTGATCCGTCTATATCTATCTCAAAATAGATTGATAAAATTTTGACGAAATTTATTTAAATTATTATATATATATCCTGCACATCTATTCAAACCATCCGTTTAAGATTTAAAATTTAATATTTAGATTAAAAAAATAAAAATTCAAAATCAAAATAATCTTAATGTTTACGGATGATGAATGTACAAGATAATATATATATTGGATATATATCCAATAAGTCCGAACAAGACCAACAGGGATGGTGTCCTGAGTACAGAGTTAGTGAGATTAAATACGCTTTAACCCCCTTTGCCACCGGAAAGCAAAATATACGGAAGAGGGCAAAAATATGTTGTTTCCTAGCGCAATTGCTCTTGTTATTATTTGAGTAGGTCCATAAATTTTTCCGATGTGCTTTTTGTTTTATGGCTCTGCATTAACTGTCGTCCTCACTATTCCACGTGTTTCGTATCTCCGATTCTACTTATTACGCGCCTGTGCTGCGCCATTAATACGACAACGTAGCTGCAAAATCAAACCATATTTGAGAACAGGTGTTCATTCAAATTTATATTTATTAAAAAAAAATCTGAAAATTAATCCGCTCAACCTTCTTTTGGTTCACAGATCCAGAGGGATCTCGCATTTATTTTAGGTGTCCATTTTCAAAGCCAAATTAAATTGCTCAATCAAGTTTTACTAAAGCATAATAAAGAAGAAATAAAGGGTCGCAGTAATTGTCGAACAGATGAATTTTAATTCCAATGAATTGCGAGTCGGACACATGTATTTTGGCAGTAGAGGGATGATCACGCTAGCTAGGAGATATGGGAATGGAAAGCCCATGTGCATATCAGTTTGATTATTAAAGAGAAGTTAAGTTGGAGATATTTCTTGTAAATCAAGCGGTGCCATAGGTTGGTTGGCCGCACCCAATAGGGCCGGGCTCGCTCTAGCTTAGATCTAGCTCTGACTCTAACACTGAACAGTCTGGAGTTGTGTCCCGCAAGAATTATAAAAAAAAATGGACAGTGTGTCACGCCTAACTGTACATACTATTGGAATTCATCCTGTAAGGCAGGCTGGCTGGATCACAATCCAAGATTGGGCGGAATCAGACACTTCAATAAAAATTAGAATCTATCACTTCAACATGCTCACATGGTCGATCCCATGACCATATATGAGAAGTTAAATCAAAAAATTATAATTGATCACGACGGAGGAGGGTATCATCTTGACTTCATCGAAAGTCGATCCTTATCCACTTCAATAAGTCTGTTCCATAATCAACTTAGCTATGTTCCAAGGGCGACTGAATCCGATCCCATCCTTGGGTAAGCTGTCACATGTAATGTTTTAATAGCTAATCCAAAATGATACCTCTATTATTATTATTATTATTACTATTATTATTAAAAGAATATTTTATTTTCAAATAATATCAAAAAAATGTTCCACGCCATTTTGCCAATCTGATCACCTCCTTTTCTCGCCGGATCCCATTACTACAATCCAACTTGATTGCTTTGATTAAAACATCGAAAAGTTGAACATGATGATCAATTTTTTACTATAAAGTAATTTTAAAAATTTTAAAAACGTCTCAAATTAGAAGAAATATCAAATAAATGTATTTTTTTTAATAAAAATTAAATAGATACTCTATTCGTAATTTTATCTCAAAAATATCTCTTGATCTAGTACTATTGTAGTAGCTATTATTAGCTATTACAATATGTAGAAGTTACTCAGTAGCTATTATAATGTATTTATGATGAATTTAAGATTTAAAGATCAAAATTTACATTACATGGATAGAAGTTATAAAATAATTGCTACAATATAGAAAAACTATCTAATAACTACTATAATATATTTAGGGTGAATAATCTAAAATTATTTAAGATAATTTCAAATTTAAAATTAATGTTAAAAATTTCAAAAAATAAAATCTCAAATTTTAATAAGATAAAAGTCAATCTTACAAAATCAAAAATTATAAATTCAAACGATCATCTTAACAAAATAAATCTTAAAAATATTAAATATAAAAAAAATAAAATAAATCTATCGATTTCAACTAGTCAAATTTAAAATAAAAAAAATTAAATTTAAATGATAAAATTAATTATTATCAAGTTTCATTTAATTATGGAACATAATTTAATTCAAATCTAAAATAAAATTATATATTTTAAAAAATTTAATAAAAATAAATTAATAATTTAAACAAATATAATTCAAAAAATAAAAAAAATTAAATTCATAAACGATAAAATACTTATAATTATGAAACTATTGATAAAATATTACTCAAGCAAATAAAAATATAATAAAATCTAAAATATGTCAAAATGAATTTGTAAGATACGAGAAATTTTGGGATTAAATGAGGTAAATAAACTTACCTCTAATAATTTATCATTAAGGTTTAATTTATCATCGACCCCATTTAGCCAATTAATAGCCATTTAAACTAGCCTAATTAAGAACACAATTAAAGCCCAATTAGCTAGCCTATAGGGTTAATGGATCGGATCGGATTAAACCTAAAACCCGTTAAGAAATCTTTAAAACAATGACTGCAGATCGCGATCATTGTTCTTCCCGAGTTTGCAACTTCTCTGCTCCTCCTCTTCTTCTCCCAATCGATAGACGTGCTTGCTTGAAGCCGACAAAGACATCGTCGTGATTTTCGACGACCAAGATCTCTACCCGGCGGATCAGACGTTCATTGGGGGGGGTGGATTTGAGTTGTTCGGGACGCGATGATTGGCGTGACGCGAACAGAGGAGGATTGGATCTGAGGGAAACGATCAGTAAGACCTGAGATCTGTGTTAATTATCTTGGATTTGTTCGGTTTTCTTCAAATCTTTGATTCGATTGAGCTCTCAGCTCAATTGGAGATCAAACGGTGGAGTTGACGACAGTGCTTGGTAGTGAGGGAAGAATCAGATCAGAGCTGAGTTCTCTAGGGCACATCAGATCTAATCAGAGGTGAGTTCCCTTTCTTAATCTGATTAGGTTTTGCATGGAGTGTGTGTTGATTTCTGAATTGGTATGGGAGTTGTTCTATTCTATCTTGATGGAATGGATCGGGTTTTCCATGTGTTTGATCTGTGGTGGCTCGAGATTATGTTGGATTGATCAGTTATTATAGCTGTTCTTTCATAGATGGGTTAAGATTTCAATTCGTGTTAAGTTTGGTTTCTTGTTGTTGGGTTTCATGGATCGATCTGATCTGCTTGCGTTCTGTTGGATTGAGATTAGATCTCTTCCCAATCTATTCTTGCATATTTGTTTCGATCAGGATAGGTTTGTCTATTTTGTTAGATTTTGGTTGATTAGCTTACTGTTGGAGTGATTGAGGATTAATAGATTAGATCTATTGGATTCAATTTGATTCTTAGCTTAAGGATCTGTTGAAATTGTTGATTAGTTACTGATTATGGTTGTGTTTCAGTAGCTCTAAATCTGGTTGGAGCTAATTGGCTAGGTTAGGTTAATCGGGATGAATGGTGTTAATGGATCAAGATAAATTAAGTGAGGGTGATTAGGGGATTATTTTGTTGGAAGATTAAATATAATATTATATTTAGTAGGTGTTATTTATTTTAAATTGCAAGACCTTGATTTATGGATTTGATTATATATGAGGGTTATATTTCTGGGGGTTCTTATTGCGATGCGAGTCATACCAGGTGGGTACTCCTGTACTTGGTCAATACAAGTCTTTTTTGCATGTGTTACTTATTATTAAATCTTGTTATTCTGTTAGTTATCTTCATCTTGTTATCCTTATTACACATGCTAGTTATCTTGTTATTATCCTTATTACACTCGTTGCTTGATATATAATTGTTGACCTTTGATATGATCTAATTGCCATCAATACAGTCTCATTATTCGTTGTTAATCTGTGATGACTGGTTATGATTAATGTTGAGTATATCCTAGTAGATGTAGTCATTATTTGTTGAGCTGAGCATCATAATATCTACATGCTAGTAGTAGGTGTTGTTGGCTGTTGTTGTTGTTGTTGGCACTCACCTGACACTGTGTTGTAGTGGTACAGGGGTGAGAGCATTTGTTGCACTATGTTGGGTGCAACCAGGACTAGCTAGATAGCCCTCCTGAGATATACTGCCCGCTCCCCACTTGATTAGTAGTGGTTTGTTGTTGGAGCCTGTGCAGTTGTCCTGTCGTGCGCCCCAGTTCACTGCACTGGGTGGGTGTTTGGGGATGGCAAGTGCAGACAGTGACCATGCATGTTGCTTGTGATGTGTGTTGCATATGTGCATGCATTTGTTGGTAGGTTATTTTGCTGCATTTGTTGATAGTTTATTTTACTACATCTGTGTGTGGTTGTTGCACTTATTTGATATATGATTATTGCATTGTGTGACATTACATGCATTGTTTAAATTTGCATGATTCCTATTACCTGTTATGTAGTATTGACCTTTTTCATTATGTATTACCTTGGGAGACTATATATCTTTGATATCCATGTTGATATATATGTTGTGCACTTCTATCTAGTATTCCACTGAGTATTTTATACTCATTACCCAGACCCTGGGATTTCCTTTCTTTCTCCCCAGGTAGCAGATAGGGATGTTGTCTTGAAGCTTGGAGTTCTGCCAGACTGCCCCCATCTCACAGCAAGAGGAGTTTGATTTCTTCCATGTGTTTGGATTTCTTTTTGGATTTCTGTTCTTATTTGTGTGGACTTGGATCTTGTTATAATTTTGCTTATGGAATTTCGGTTATTTGTGGATTTATGGAGTTTCTACTTTGTTTTGTTGTGGAGTTTACATTTGTGAATTGTTATCTCATGTGGATTTTTATGTATACGCTATTGGTTTCTTGTGGTGGTTTGCTATATCATGCATGTGTTAGAATACTAGTTTGTGGCCATGTGGGCCCTTATTCATGTAGTTTAGTATTTTTATATACTTGGTGGTATGTGGATTGTGGCCGTGTGGGCCTTATGTTAAATGTATTCAGGAAAGTTGAATTATTACAGGGGAGATGCTGTCGAAATTTTTTGGACAGTAGTCTCTTAGGGATGTGACAATTTTATTGGTATCAGAGCCCTAGGTTGCGATTTAGTCCATATTAAGTTTCTTTTAGGTTTGAGTCGTAGGTTGTATTTTGGTTTACTGAGATCCAGATTGTGAGATGGGACAGACAGTGGCATGATCTCTCTAAGCAGTTGTAAGTAAGAATACCTTGTACATTTTATTCATCTCCTAGAAATTTATAGTAGTTGTATTAGCAGGTGATATTTGATTATATTATGGTCCCTGTGCAAAACTGAGTACGTGGTCAGCCACCGAGACGACCTGCTACGTCAGTAGAGCTGGGGATTCCTGAGGATGATGTGGATAGTCGGGAGAAGACCCGAAATCCTCCAGTTGTGGGGAAGGGTTCTTGAGTTCAAGAGATACCATTGACGGACCCGGTACTCACTACTGTTAGTAAGAGTATGGATAAGAGTCGGATACCATTGCTGGCAAAGTTCGTCAAGGATCGATATACCTTATTCTATGGGGATCTGACCCATGGATTGCATGTTCCTGGTTGGAGAGTTTGACGGATACTTTTGCGTATATCACTTGTACGGATGCAGAGAAAGTTGAATTAGTTGTATACCATCTCCGTGATCAGGATGTCACGTGGTGGAAGACACAGAGGACGATATTTGAAGAGCGGGATATATCATGGCTATCATTTCGAGAGACTTTTGAGAGATAGTATTTCTCAGTGGCATTCTGTATTAGTACGGCGCCAGGAGTTTCTGAGTGTTAAGCAGGGTGATCGTTCTATTATGGATTATAACACGATGTTCTCTCGACTCGCTGAGTTCTACCCACATCTAGTAGCTCAGGATGGTGATCGGATAATCTAGTTCACTGAGGGATTGGTTGCATATATTCGGAGTTTAGATAGTTTATGCTACGACCAGAGCGGACACAAGACGAGGGATTGGTTTCGGGGTATGATTTTAGTTTAAGTTATGCTGAGAGATACTATGAGTAAAAATTGTGAGAGTTCCTATGGTTAGATTGTGTAGTCTGACAGTATCTTTACTTTCAGGTGAAGTATTGACTACCAATCAGGAGATCAAGTGATGTCCGAGTGATGTCCGTTAGATTTTGACAGTCATACTCTTATGGTAGATCTTCTGGTGTTGGATATGGTGGAGTTTGATATTATTCTGGGTATAGATTGGTTAGCCACTTATCATATTATAGTGGATTGTTGAGTTACAATGGTTACCTTTCGACCTCCGGATCAATCCGCTTGGGAATTCGTTGATACTCAGAATGATGGATTATCTTTCATTTCTGCTATATAAGCTCAGAAAATATTAGACGGAAGATGCCGAGGTTATTTACTATTTCTGAAGCAAAAAGAGGAAGATGAGTGTTTCTCGTCTTTCTCGATGTTTGTATCGTTCGTGATTATTAGGATGTGTTTTCGGACAAGCTTCCTGGCTTGCCCCTCCTAGGCAAGTACAGTTTACTATCGAGGTGATTCCAAACATGACATCAGTGTCTGAGACCCCATATCGTATGACACCGAAGGAGTTAAAAGAACTTAAGATCTAACTATAGGAGTTATTGGATCGGGGATTCATTCGTCCTAATGTTTCACCCTGGGGAGCTCCAGTCCTATTTGTAAGGAAGAAGGACAGATCTATGAGGTTGTACATTGATTACCGTCAGTTGAATGTGGTTACGATTAAGAACAAATACCCTTTGCTGTGTATTGATGATTTGTTTGATCAGTTGAAGGACTCCTGTGTGTACTCTAAGATTGACTTAAGATCTGAGTTATCATCAGCTTAGAGTACGAGATATAGATGTGCAGAAGACAACTTTCCATACTCGATACGGACATTATGAGTTTTTTGTGATGCCATTTGGTCTCACCAATGCTCCGACCGTATTTATGGATCTGATGAACCAGATTTTCTTGGAGTATTTGGATCTATTCATTATAGTCTTTATTGATGACATTCTGATATATTTTCGATCGGAGGAGGAGCATGAGCAACATCTTCGCATTGTATTAGAGACATTACGTCGTGAGCAGCTGTATGTAAAATTCAGCAAATATATTTTCTGGTTATTTTTTATGGAATTTCTCGGACATATGGTATCTAACCGAGGTATTTCTGTAGACCCGCAGAAGATCGAGACAGTTACTAGTTGGGAGCAGCCAAAGTCCGTCCAGGAGGTGTGTAATTTTCTTGATTTGGCAGGATATTACCGGAGATTTATAGAAGGTTTCTCTCGTATTGCTACATCGCTGACTCGTCTGACCAAAAAGGGAGACAAAGTTTATTTAGTCAGAAACTTGTGAGGCTAGTTTTCAGGAGCTTAAGCAGTAGTTAGTGAGTGCCCGATTCTAGTGATTCCTTTCGGTGAGGACGGATTCATACTTTACACTGATGCATCATTTTAGGGATTGGGTGCAATGTTGATGCAGTGTGATTGGGTGGTTGCCTATGCTTCTCGTCAGTTGAAAGACCACGAGAAGAACTACCCTGTTCATGATTTAGAGCTTGCCGCTATTATCTTCGCTCTGAAGATTTGGCAACATTATTTGTACGGAGTTACTTTAGAGATTTTCACTGATCATAAGAGTTTGAAGTATCTATTCACTCAGAAGGAGCTGAACCTCAGACAGAGACGTTAGATGGAGTATCTGAAGGATTATGATTGTACCATCATCTACCACCCAGGGAAAGCTAATGTGGTAGCTGATGCACTAAGTCGGAAATCTCATGGGATTCTGGCTAGTCAGTGGGTGACAGTTACTGATCTGGTCTGGCAATTTTTTGAGCTGGGATTGGTAGAGCTTGGCCAGACTCAGCGAGGAGTGTTGATTTCTATGATGGCGCAGTCACTTATAGTATAGAAGATCAAGGCGACACAGGCTAGTGATGAGTTAGGGTTTTTATACAATTTGTTGATTCATTTTGGGTTTTTATGTGAAAAATTAATTATTTAATGGATGTGATTTGATTGCATTTGTGGTATGATGTATATTTGGATGATTGATTTTAATTTCTGTGATTTGATGGTTAATTTTACATTAATTGAATTTGATTTTGTAGGACTCGATTGGAATCAAGATCGAGTTAAATTGAGATCGAGTCCAGACCTAATTCATTAACCCAAATCCCATGATTAAGACTCAAGCTTAATTCAATCTCAACCAATTTGAAATTGGAGCAAAGTTGGGTTGAATCAGGACTGAACCAGAACTAAATCGGAGCCGAACCCGATTCAATTCAAAACTTGAAAACCTAGCTTTAACGAGAATGCTACAGGAGCCGCGACGAGACACTATAGCTTCTTCTTCATCGCGTTTTTCTTCCCTGTTTGTCATCATTCTCGTGCGGTCAAGCTCAGATTTCTTCCTTCCAAAGCAATTTCTAGATTCCAGAAGGCAACTACAACCTTGGATTGGTGTCAATCGCGATCGGAATCGGCTGGTGTGGGTTTCGTCAGAGCTTTGATTCTTGTCGCTGTGTTTCAGCTGGCTTCTTTGAGTCATCCTAATTGGAGCTATCAAGTGCATTCAGAAGGGTTCTTTGAAGGTTCTTGAGGGTTCCTGAGCATCGAATTGCAAGCAATTTGGAGGAGTTTAGCTGGATTTCCAGAATCTGGTTTGGCTCTGTTTGGCGCAGCGAGGAGGGTTTCTGATGCTGCATTGATTAGAGTTGATTTAGAGCAAGCTGAGCTGGGATTGAGAGGAGCTATTCTGGGATTTCTGATCTTCAATTGGATCTTATGTTACGGCAAGAAGGAATTGAATTGGAAGAGAGAATCTGAGTTTTCTCATTTCTGTTTTTCTATAAACTGCATTTCTGAATTCTTGAATTTGGTTTATCCAGTTACTACATTAGATGATGTTATGTCTTGGTATGCTTAGAAGTTTTCCTAGCTTTAATTTCAGACTTCTTTAGCATTCTTGTATCTGAAAGCTTTAATCTAAATTTCTGATTTTCTTTGGCACTATTTCGTATCAGGAACTGTTCATGTATCAGTTCTTTAGGTTTGATTGGTTTAAGCCTTGGTTTTAGCTGCTTGTTAAGTGAATTTGGATAGATGGATTGCAAGTTAGATTTGTTACTTTGAACATCAATTTGTTACACGAGCCTAGCTTTTTTCCTTTTCTTTGTTTCTCTAGTTGCATTTCATGTTTCAATTTCTTACCATTACTTTGTTGTTGTTTTGAATTTTTGCATTAGAATTCTAAAGTCATTAGCTGAACTCTAATTCCTTACAATCTGAGAAATTGAATTTGCATTTTATAATTAGCGACGACATATTTCAAGGTTAGATGCATATGTTTGAGACATTGAATTGGTTGAATTGCATTTTTTTTAGGTTTGTTTCACACCTTGTTTCAATAGTTGCATTTTTCAAGATTAGCAAACTTGCATTTTTCATTTACTGATTTTGAGTTCACATTTCATTTGAAAAATATCAAAACCCATTTACATATAGAAACCCAAAAAGAATGACATTTGAGCTTGACTCAGACAATTATCTACTACTCCTTGGAAAAAAAATATGACTTGAGGCCCTATACTCATCTTGTTTGTGTTCATTGTGGGTTTTCGACAATTAATTAATTTGAAGCCCAATCGTGACATATCAATTTAGGGCTATCAAATTTTGTTGCCGTTGTCGGGGATCACTAGTAGAGATTGTTTGATTTGAGCTTGTGCATAGTTTTACATTTCTTTGTTTCTAATTTTCTTGATTCGATTGTGTATCTAATTGTTTCTTCATCCTTGGTTGAGTTTATGACCAGGAGCGCAGGTGGTGATTTAGCAAAATTCGATCCAGAATTAGAGAGAACTTTAAGAGCCCTGAGATCTTTGAAAATTCAAGAGAGAGCATCAAACGTGGCTGAAAGCAGTTCTTCACATTTGAGTAGTCCTATGGCAGAAAACAGCAAGACTATGAAGGAGCTTGCAGCTCCTGATGATGGTTATCAGTACTCTTGCATTGCTTATCTAGAGTTAGCTGGGGATTTCGAGCTCAGATCGGGCTTAATTCATCTTCTACCCAAGTTTCAAGGGTTATCTGGAGAAGATCCAAACAGACACCTGCACGAGTTTCATATAGTATGCTCCACCATGAAGCCACAAGGGATTTTTGAAGAAGATATCAAGTTGAGAGCATTTCTGTTTTCATTGACTAGAGTTGCAAAGGATTAGCTATATTATTTACCTATAGACATGCCACCAGTTGGATTGAAATGAAAAAAACATTTTTGGAGAATTATTTTTCGGCATCTAGGACCACAATCATAAGGAAAAGTATTTGTGGCATTCAACAAGTGGTGGGAGAGACCCTTTATGATTATTGAGAGTGGTTCAAGAAGTTATGCTCTAGCTGTCCTCAACATCAAATTAGTGAGCAACTTCTTGTTCAGTATTTTTATGAGGGTTTGCTTCCCATGGATAGAAGCATGATAGATGCGGCGGTCGGAGGAGCTTTAGTAAACAAAACCCCTAAGCAAGCTAGAGAATTAATTTCTAACATGGCGAAGAATTCACAACAATTTGGGAGTAGAGCACTTTTTACTAGAGGGGTTAGTGAAGTTCAAGTAGTTTCAAATGAAGAAAAGGTCGGAGATAAAAAACTCACTATTGGAATTGACATCATTGGTGAAACAAATGGCTTTGAATAACATGAGCAAGGAGCAAAATTTTCCTATAGCTTCATCCACAAATCAAACCGTGAGAGTATGTGGCATTTGTTCGAGTCAAGAGCATAATTCGGATTTGTGTCCCAACCTCCAACAAGATGAATCATTAGCCGCCTTGGCTAGAGCTCAATTCCAACCAAAGAATGATCCATTTTCATCCACATACAATCCGGGGTGGAAGAATCATCCAAATTTGAAGTATGAGAACTCCTTTTATCAACAACAACCTTCCCAACCATCTCAACATCAAAATCAGCCCC
>NW_027431657.1:0-7693 GCF_044706935.1 Curcuma longa
AGGGACTGATAATCATGGTCTTCTGTGTCTCACAGACACCAAGTTATCTACAGTGTGAACTAAGAGGACTTTATTGCAAATTTACCTATTGCAATCATTTGACCAAATCATGATTTCTTATTTCTTAAATGTTTACATATAAAAGACCTAGTCTTTTCAGTATACTTCCTAACAGTAACATCACCCAACTTACCGAGAATATTTGATCTGACGGAAAGATCTCACCCTTTGGTAAATCAAAGTAATAATTACTAAGTATAGGTGCCCATTTATTACATTGGGATTAAGAGTGCATAAGTATAATAACAGAGGTCTTGTTCAATTTGCGAGTCAGTGTAAATCGAACAACCTCAATGGTCATACTCAATACACACAAAGTGCACTAGTGTAATTCTACAGTCAAGATAGACAGTCACCGAATTACACTACAACAGTTCCCGATGGTTTATCCAAAGCCATCTTGGTTGTGAGCCTTAGTTTATAATTAACAAGCAAGCTTATGGAAATGCATGAAACTTAAGTTGCTTGAGTGAGCTCCATTTCATTTTGATCTTGAATTAGAATTTAGGATGAGAGCCACTGATATTATCTATTGAAAACAACCTCGAGAGATTACCTCGATGTATTTTTCTCAATTAATCATGAAAGGTGAAACTTACTATGCGGTTAACCGAGTACAAGGGTCTAGTCCATGGATTTAAGCTTTTGAAATTCTACAACTTTAGATAATTCCCTTTTAATTGTTTCTAATCATGATTGAAAATGATCTAGGGGGTACAATCTTAGTTTTGTTTTGTTGACTTGAGCGGGACGCTCAAGGTTAAGTGTGGGAGAATTCGATAAGCTAGGGTTTATGCATTTTTAATCGATTCATTTTTGGGTTTTTGCATGAAAATAAATTATTAAATGAATCGATTTGATCATGTTTGTGATATATTGCATAATCTAAGGCTTGATTATAATTTTCATGATTTAATGGTGAATTTTAGATTAATTGATGTTAATTAATTGTAGGGCTCGAATCGGACCAAGATCGAGCTCAATCTCGATCAAACCGAGTCAAATTCATCCTAATTGATCAAACCACATGGAGGACATGACCTAACTCAAGCTTGATCAAGATCCACCAAATTTTCCAAACCCTAGGCTTCCCTTAAACCTCAGATCAAGCCTCCCCCGCTGGATCAAGAACGGACGATCCAGATTAATGGGTTAATCAAAGGTATAAAAGCTATAGTTTTCGGGATGAACAGTGCCACTGTTCACCTTCTTCTCCCGCGACCTTCCCCTGCTCACCGACGTACCAACCAGGTCAGCCCCATCCACCCAAACTGAAACCATTGCAATCCTTGGTCCTTGAGGAGTCCAATGCCGGCCGATTGGGTGAAATCCGGCAGCTGGAAAGCTAGCGACGGCGAGGGTTTCTCCGGCGTGACAAAGCTCTGTTGCTGCTGTTTCCAATGAGTTACTGCAAAATACGAGGCCGCGATTCGTGGAGGAGTTCTCCTAGGATCTTGGAGCACTCTTGTATCAATAGGAACATCATCGGAGCAAGGAGAAGCAACGAAATCCAGTTTTTGCCAGCTGAACGTGCCCGTGCCGAGCTCTGTTCACGGCGGATGAGGGTTTCTTCGGCTGTTCATGGTTCGGGCATGCGAGCAAACAACACAACGACCAAGTTAAAGCCTCCAAAGGACCATTGAAGCCACATTTGTGGATTCAACAGTTTGATTGACAACCAAGTTGAGAAGAAACAATGGGAAAGGGAAGGCTGGATGTTTCTGATTTCTGTTCTTTCGGCATTTCTGAATTTTCTTTGTTTCTGAACTCTATTTTCAAACTCTGTTAATTAGTTCATGTTGTTGATTCCTATTGTTAATCAATTTTGTTTAGTTTAATTCAATGTTCTTTAGCTTAAATTCTGTTTGATAGTTTCTGATACTTAGGATTTCTGTTTTGTTCGTACCATCACTGTTCCATGCCAATAATCTACTGTTTCATGCCAATTTCATGCAATTTAATAGGTTTGCTAGGTTTAAATTTTGATTTAAGCATTTAGGGTTTCAATAACTCGGTTTTTGATTGTTTGATTCAACTCCACTTGAATTTAGATTTCATATGATCAACTTAGTTTCATGTAGATTGCATTAGGTTTAGCTCGATTCAATAGTTTCATTTTTAGGTTAGTGACTTGCATTTTTCATATACTTGCTACTTTTGAGTTACATTTCATTTTTAAACCCCAAAACCCCATTTTCATAGAAAACCCAAAAAGAATGACACGATAAGCTCAATTTAAATAATTTGCTACTAGTCCTTGGAAAAATACGACTCAAGGCCCCTATACTTCATTTGCTTGAATTCATCATGGGTTTTCGATAAAATTAAATCAATTTGCAGCCCTAATCATGACATCTAATCTAGGGCTTGTCACACACACTGCCACTCATGGGTTAGTGGTACATCAGGAGGGTGTGTGTAGTTGCTCTGTTAGGCTCAGCTCGACCGCTCAGGGGTAGTGGTTCCGCAGCGTGGTAGCTTTACAGGGATCCCTCCTTCGCATTATAAGACGAGGAGATGAGAGCATTGCTCCCCCATATGACTTGGGGTAGGAGGATAGGTATACTCCGACAGCATCCTGTCCACTCGGTCACTCAGGAGCAGTGATGGCAAAGTGCACAGTTGTCATTGCCCTACCCACTCGACCTCACCATCATGGTGATGGTGGCTGACTGGCGTCAGGGGTGACCATGTCATTGCATCATGTGCATACTGCATGGATTACATTTATTTATGCTTGCTGCATATGTTTGACATGCACATATAGGAGGCCTGATGCATTTTGGTAGGTGATTCTGGTATGTACAACTCTTCCATTCTTCCAGTTTTGCATTTCTTACTATCCTTTTAGGAGATTGTACTGTTATGACTATTACTGCTAGGGATAGTTTACTATACATGTCTACCAGATATCCACTGAGTTCGTTGAGCTCACCCCGTTGATTTCATTCTTTTCAGGTTGATGTCAGTCTAGAGAGCCGCCCTGCTAGTCCCCTGTCGAGATGACCTCGACCATTTGATTTTCACTATGTTTTCAGTATTTGTGTCGGTACTGGTTCTATATAGTATGGATCTTCTTATATATGTTCGGTTTTAGTATTTTTGTTATATTTATGAGTTGTAGCCTTGTGGACTTTTTATTGTGCTTGTTATGTTCTTTTGACATGTTATGTTTATGGATTGTGGCCATGTAGGCTTATTTGTGACCATGTAGGTCTTAGTGTTGGGTTGCAATGGTGCAAACATAGTCCCACATCTAAAGTACATGGAAAAGATCATGGGGATAAATGGATGGAAAATATCTTCATTGGTATGAGGCCTTTTGGGTAGAGCCCAAGAACAAAACCATGAGGGCTTAGGCCCAAAGTGGACAATATCATATCATTGTGGAGATATTTTAATTCCATCGGTACTAACAATGGTATCAGAGCATTGGTTTTTATTGCTTATTCTTTATGCTATTTTTTATTATATCCCTTATGTTTATGTAATTGCATATTATTTCTTTTATGCATAGAATTACATAGGTAAAACCCCTAAGGATTTGTCTAGTGGGACATTATGGGTACATTATTAATAAGTTCTTAAAATTGATTTTGTCTTAGAAAGTGGTTGATGATCCAATAACCAAGAAGGCCGATGTGCCTCGCCACGGCCTGGAAACCAATTTCTTTGAACAAGTTAATATGTATACATAATTAAAATACCTAAGGGTTTTAGTGGAAAATTATGAATGCATAATTTAATGATGTCCTTAATTGGTTTTGTCTTAGAAAGTGGTTGATGCTCCAATAACCAAGAAGGCCGATGTGCCTCGCCACTGCCTGGAAACCAATTTTGGAATAATTAAATATGCATACATAATTAAAATTCCTCAAATCCAAATAACTAAGTGGGAGAGGGATTTTTTTTAAAAAATCCCGCGGCCTCCATTACTGGTTTGATAGTGATGCATTCAAACTTATGTGTTGGCTCTGAGTGCCTTCCTCCCCATCGGATGAGTTTGCTTGCGGATCACTGGATCAAACTTCCTTAATGGATGACTATAGGAAATTATTTAAGAGCGTGTGACTTTCTCCATCTGAAGGCACATAATCATAAATAATTACCTTAGTGTCAAGTAATGGTGAACACTTAGAACACATATAATAGTATCCTCCCCATCGGAGTCACTGCTATTATTTTGTGTGGCCAAAGATAAACCAACTATTAATTTTACTTGTCATAAAGTTAAGTTGACAAGATAGTAAAATTAATGGGTAAAACCTCCTCTTACAAATGCTTGAATTAGTAAACGTCCACACGATCGTGGCTTACTAAATTCCTGGTGTTTGAGGTGTTGGTGAACTTAAATTATATTGTTTGAGGAATCAATATAATTTTAAAGTTCTAAAGTTTTTATTTTTTAAAGTCTGTCCTAGCATGACTCAATCTAATATAGATTCTAGTAAAGAGGAGATTGCAAAGCCATCATAAAAATTTAAGAAAGATTCTAATAAATTTTCTTATCTAGATTTAGTTAGAAAAATCTAATAAAATCTTTTAGAAGAATTTATTAGAAACAGATCAATAAACTTATCTTATCTAGATTTATTTTAGAAATAAATCTTTTATAAGATTTTCTAGAAAGAATCTACCAATCTTATCTTATCTAAATTTATTTAGAAATAAATCTTTTTATAAGATTTTATCTAGAACAAAATCCAATAAAATCTAATGGATAAGATTAGTTATCTTTTTAATAAATTTCCATTATATTAATTTTGTTCTTATCTTTAACAAAATCTTTTTAATTATATCTTGCTAATATTTAACAAGATTTCATAATTAATATTTTATTAATTTAATAAAATTAATTCATAAAATTTTATAATAAAATTTTGTACGAAAAGAGACAAAATTTTTTAGCGGAAATTCTTATAAAAAATTTCTTTCTTATCCGAATTTTTCCCAGAAAAATTCTAAATAAAATTCCAGAAATTTTTTTTATAAATAAAATTTCCTATCCGAAATTTCTCACAGAATTCTTTTCAGAATTCTTTTCGAATTCATCCGGAGGTCTTCAAGGTCTTTGAAGGTCTGAGGTCTTCAAGAATTCTTCCGAAGGTCTCCAAGAGGTCTTCAAGAATTCTTCCGAAGGTCTCCATGAATTCTTCCTGAGGTGGATTCGAGGATTTCTAGAGGCTACAGTAGGGACCTCGAGGAGGAATTGGTTTTGGTCTCCCGATGGGCTTAAGCTTCCCATGTTCCTCCTGAACACACAGCTTAAGTCCATCAATAATAACTCATTCCACTAGAGAGTTATTATTGCACTACTGCACCAATCTCATATTATATTATGGGCTCCTTCTTAGTATAAGTACATTAATCTCCCTGTGTTTAAGATATTGTATTTCCGTCAATTAAATGGGTTACTGACAACTCGAATTTAATCAACTTCTAATCCAAGAGTAGTACCACTCAACCTTTGTTATCATGCGGAACTAAGTCCACCTGCAGGGTTTACATGATAATTCTTTATGAGCCCCTCAAGGGGACATCATCAACCTAGATTATAGGACACAGTTTCCTTCTATAATCAACAACACACCATGCACATAATACTACTTCCCAACTGATGATTAACATAGTTGATGGTTAAATTGACATCATTAGTAAGGAAATTTAAGGATTTAGTTGTACATTTATGCCTTGGATGACACATATTTGTAATTGGATGTATTTTGATTGTATTTAAATTTTTCTACATTTTTAAACTCATATTTCTTCCAATTTGATTTGTAGGACAATTTGATCATCAAGGCTTGAATGACACATCAAAGGCTAAGTGGAACATCATGATCAAAACTTAATTTCAACACATCATTTGGAGCTAGACTATTAAAGATAAAGAGGATACCTACAACCAATCTAAGCCTTACATCCAAGAAATAGAAGGTGGAGAAAAAGAGTATAAAAAGATTGAGAAGAAGGAGCCCTAATCCACTCATCTCCCATCTCCCTCACCTCACACCACATTCCCCCTTCACACCGCTCCCACTCCATCCATACACGCCTCCATCTCCCTCACGCTCCCCATCTCCACGCCCACTCCACTCTCCACCTCATTCCACCGCCCAAGCTCCCACTCACCTTCCATCACTCTCATTCCCTCTCCCTCCACTCACGTTCTCACACCATTCATTCCACTCACATCCTCCACTCACACAATCTCACAACACCACTCACTCACGCACAACTCCCCACACCTCACCTCCACTCCAATCTCACAATCCCACTCACGAAACTCCCCCCTTCCACTCACGGCAGCAATCTCCTTCCCTCACCTCACGTTCCCTTCTCCACTCAGCCACCAACGAGCAGCTCCTCTCCATAGCAGCATCTCACGCCTCATCACTCAACGCCCTCACACACACAGCCCTCATCTGCAGCCAGCCAACGCCCCTTTCCCTCATCCTCTTCTTCAAGCCAGCAGCCCTTCACACCAACAACGCCACAGCTAGCGGAAGCTCCAGCCGGTCGGATAGAGCCAAGCAGCCCCCATTCCTTCCTGCGCAAGTGGACAGCACACATTTCAGCAAAATCCAGCAATTTCCAGCTTTTTCTTTTGTTTAATTGTTCTTTCTTTTGATGTTAATTTAGCTTCCTTTCAATTGTTACTTTGTTACTTGTTAGTTTGTTACTCCCTTACAGTTTACTTTAATTTGTTACAATGGTTGAATTTCTGTTTTGAGTGCAAGTAATTTTTAAATTGCCTAGGAGAGATTTCTATCATGTTTTGTTTCAAATATGTCATGTTTCGTTTCATGCTATCCCTTTTTGTTTAATTCTGTTCGTTCTCATTTCTTGGTCATGTTTGGATTGTAGTTAATTGAAATTTCGATTCCGGATAATTAGTATTGTTAGGAGTAAGTAGATGGTTGAGTTTTAATTGTTCCTCTTTATTTAAACCCCCCCTAAAACATGCATTAGTTTACTTCTTTTTATTTTTTCTCGTGACATAAAAATTCATTAGATTTGAAGATTACAAACATTGTATTGGGTCCTTGAGAGACAATTCATGTTAACTCTATGCTACATTATTGTTTGAAACTTGATAATTAATTGAAACCGTAGTGCGACATCTCATGTTTTGGTCAAATGATTGCAATAGGTAATTTTGCAATAAAGTCCTCTTAGTTCACACTGTAGATAACTTGGTGTCTGTGAGACACAGAAGACCATGATTATCAGTCCCTTGTGAATTATAAACTAAGGCTCACAACCAAGATGGCGTTGGACAACCCATCGAGAACGGTTGTAGTGTAATTCGGATACTGTCTGTCTTGACTGTAGAATTACACTAGTACACTTTGTGTGTATTGAGTAGGACCATTGAGGTTGTTCAATTTACTCTGACTCACAAATTGAACAAGACCTCTGTTATTAGGAATTATGCACTCTTAATCCCGATGTAATAAATGGGCACCTATAGGTAGTAATTGTTGCTTTGATTTACCAAAGGGTGAGATCTTTGCGTCAGATCAATTATTCCCGGTAAGTTGGGTGATGTTGCTATCTATACGGTGTGCCATTAATTACAGAAGGAATCCGTGTCCCAGTAGGGTTGATGATGTCCCCTTGGATAGCTCAT
>NW_027431658.1:0-14533 GCF_044706935.1 Curcuma longa
ACATTAGTTATAATGATATTTTAAATTAAATATCATTAAAAAATATTATAATAAATCATATTTATAATAATGATATTAACGTTCAAAATAAGTTGATAAAAATGGCTATTATAATGATATTAAAATATTTTTGACTTTGTGAAATTAAGATTTTGGTTTATGGTCTATTTATAGTGACAATAAATGGCACTTAATATTTTATTTAAAAATTTAAATATACCAATAATTAAAATAGGTTACACTTAATATTTTTATATTATGATTTAATTTTTTATTAATACAATTTATCATCGTAAATAATTTAATATGCTAGTTTAATATTTAAAATAATTTATTTTGATAAATGTTATTAAAAATTATTTATAATAATAATGAAACTTATAGTGACAGTAAATTATAAGTATAGGTATATACTACTTATACCCACAGTAAAAAAAAACTTATAGTAACATTAAAATATAAGTGTAGGTATAGATATCCAATAGCCACAGTATTGAAATATGTCCCTATAACTTATAGTGACGGTGTCATATATCTGTGGTTATATGTTACATTTACCTACAGTTTATATATACGTAGCTAAAACTTACCGTGGGTATATGGCAATTTTCTTGTAGTGATAGTTAAATATCATAGAAAGTCAAAAAACAAAACGAGTTTAAAGGGAGAGAGGGAATGAAAAAAAAACAAAAATATACAACAGTTTTAAAACCGTTGTTGTAGCTTCCAAAACCGTTGTTGTCGTCCCACATAGATAACGGTTTTCAAACCGTTGTCGTAGTCTTCAAAAACCGTTGTTATAGTCCCAAAATAGCGGACATAGACAACGATTTTAAAAGCGTTGTTGTTTCCTCCAAAAACCGTTGTCGTAGTCTCCAATCAACGGTTTTAAATTGTTATTATAGCTTTCAAAACCGTTGTTGAAAGCGCAAATAGACATCGGTTTTAAATTGTTGTTATAGCTTCCAAAACCGTTGTTGAAACCGTAAATAGACAACGGTTTTCAAACTGTTGTCGTAATCTTCAAAAACCATTGTTGTAGGCGGACATAGACAACAGTTTTGAAACCGTTGTTGTATCTTCCAAAAATCGTTGTCGTAGTCTCCCATCAACCTCTCAAAGACATCGATTTTTCTTAAAATCGTTGTAAAAAAGTAAAAGACATCGGTTTTGTCATAAAACCGATGTCTTTTGAGTGTTGTTAAAGACCGATTTTCTTGTAGTGATTAATTTAGAGTCAAAGAAAAGAGAGAGTGAGAACAAAATACAAAGTGGAAATAAAAGAGATATGCATGAAAATATAATTAAAAAGGACAACAATATAATTTGCAATTTATGTTTCTTTGATATTCGTCTTTTATTATCTTTTTAATTATATTCATCAGTTCTTCTTAATTTTTTATTCTCCAACATTACTTATATTATAATTTTATTTTATTAAATACTCAATATAACATATTAAGTGGATGAACAATATGTAATATCCTCAACAAGAATATGTTATATAAGTAAAGATGAACGATCTATATTTCACCTAATACGAATATATTATGTATAAATGAATCTCAAGGGTGAGCAATCTGCAACCCACTTGAAAAGGATGCATCATCTATGAGAGTGAATGACCTGCAATCTACTCGTAATGAAATGCATCGAATGTTTGTTTGAGAAAAGGAAACAGAGAGAGTGAGAAATTAAGCAGGATTAATCTTGTATATTTGTTTGATCTGTTGATTTATTTATTTTTAATTATAGTGTTAGATTTTGTGGCAGAATTTAGAAGAAAGTGAAGAATGGGTCGTCTTCCTCCTTCCAATCAAGATCAAAACTTGCAGAAATCCGATGTCGAAGAGGAGCTCAAGAACGTTAACAATGGCGGCGCTGGCGGCGACAGTGGGGAGGGCAGAGAACATCGGAGCAACCGATTAAAGCGACGTGGCCGACGGCTGGGGTCCAAGAACAAAGCGAAGCTGCCACGCAACGAAGCGTGGGCGCACGTGTTGGAGGTCACCGCCGGCCAGGACATACTCGACAGCGTCGCCAGGTTCGCACGCCGGAACCGCGTCGGCGTCAATGTGATCAACGGCAGCGGGGCCGTCTCCACTGTGACCCTCCAGGACCCGGCCGGCGCCGACGTCGGGCTACCGCTCCAAGGCCAGTTCGAGATCATCTCTCTCTCAGGATCGATCCTTCCATCGCCGTCTCCACCTGCGGCGCAGTGGCTGGCAGTGTGCCTCGCCGGCGAGCAGGGGCAGGTGGTGGGCGGGAGAGCGATGGGATCAATGGTGGCGGCCAGGATGGTGGTGATCGTGCTTTCGTTGCTAGAGGATGCCGCGTACCAGCGACCGTCACTGACGCTAGAAGTAGTAGGCGGCTCATTGCAGGGATCGCCGGCGCTTGCACCGCCGCCGCAACAACTGCTAGGCAACGTGGTCAACGGAAACATCCCTGTTCTAGAAGTTCCGTTGCATCCGTCGCAGCAAATGGTGGCCAACATGATCAATCGAAACGTCCCTGTACTAGAAAGCCCGCTGAAGCAGTGGCCAGCGATTTCGGCGCCGATGCCCCCGCAACAATTGCTAAGCAACGTGATCGCCGGAAACAATGTCCCTGTGCTAGACGGCCCGTTGCAGGAGTCACCGGCGATTCAAACGCCGTTGCAACAACCGACAGGCGGCATGGTCGACGGTAACATCCCTCCGCCGTTCAACGGACAGCTTCCGGCCGACGACGAGCAGGGATGGTGGGGTGATGGTCAAGTAATGGATTCTCTTTGGAATTGGGACATTTGGAGGGAAATTCTTGTAAATATATAATTAGTTTAATTTGATTTAGACTATTAATCTTAAACATCTGTTATTTATCGTGGATTAAGATAGGTCAAACATTGGATTTAATGATCTCTCCGCTTCTCCCTCTGCTCTCTTCACTCTCCTCCTCCCTCTTGCTCTCTCGTTCTCTCCCTGTCGCACTCTCCTTCTCCGGCAAATGGCGGATACCTCCGTCGCCGAGGCCGACTCACTCGGCGATAATTCCACCTACTGCTACCGCGCCATGCTCACCACCTCCACCGGCATTTGGCTTGGCGACAACCCTCTGCACTTCTCCTTGCCCATCCTCCTCTACCAAATCATCCTCATCTTCCTCCTCTCCAACCTCACCCACCTCCTCCTCCGCCGCTTCGGCCAACCCCTCATCGTCTCCCAAGTCGTGGTACGCCGCATTCTTATCTATTTTTCGGCGCGACGCCTTCTATCTCTTCGTCGAATGATTATGTGAGTATTAATATTGCTGCAGGCGGGGTGGCTGTTGGGTCCTAATGTCCTCGGCAAAAGTCCCATCTTTGACAAGATGTTCGTCGAGCAGAGCTTTGAGCAGCTCGGCACCGTCGCCGCTTTCTCCTTCCTGCTCTTCTACTTCGTGGTGGGCGTCAAGGCCGACCTCACCATGATTCGCAAGGCCGGGAGGAAGGCCGTAGGCATGGCCATGTGCGGCACCCTGTTCCCCTACCTATCCGTCATCATCGCCTTCCACGCCATGTCCAGAGAGTTGCCACCGCAGATCCGCCAATCACGTTTCGGGTTGATCTTTACTGACCGCTGGTCCATCACGTCCTACGCCGTCCTCTCCGGCGTCCTTGCCGAGTTCAATCTCCTTACCTCCAAGGTTGGCCGCCTCGCCATGTCCGCGACCCTCCTTTCCGATATCGTCCACCTTTTCGCCATCGCCTGCATCGGCAGGTTCCTGGTCGGCTTCAGGAGACATGACGACCCGCTGCAGGGCTTGACGGGGATGCTTTCCTTCCTCGTCATGGTGGCGATCATCATGTTCGTCTTGAGGCCGCTGGTGCTCTGGCTCTGTCAGCGGACGCCCGAGGGAGAGCTGCTCGGCGAGGCCAGCTTCATGGCCATCATACTCATGGCGGTGGCCTGTAGCCTTATGGGCATCTACATCGGATTCGATTGCACCACAGGCCCCTTCTTCTTCGGGATGGTGCTTCCTGGCGGGGCGCCGCTAGGGACGACGCTGGTGGAGCGCCTGGACCGCTTCATCACTGGGGTGCTTCTGCCGGTGTCCGTAGCGCTCGCCGGGATGCGGATCGACCTGACGTCACTTGTGAACGGTAAGGAGTGGGGGATATTTGTGATCTTGATGGTGGTCGGCGTTGCGACCAAGTTCGTCGGTGTCGTCCTTCCCTGCTTTTGCTCCAGCATGCCTCGCCGGGAGGTTTTCGCCACCGGCCTCATGATGATTAACAAGGGAATATACGAAGTGGGATGCGCTCTCCAGTGGATAGACAGCAAGGTTCGTTCAAGCATTCCACTGACTAAATCACCTGTGTGCATGCTTGGTTGAACAATTAACAAACAAATTTTTGAATGTTTATTACAGGCTGTGGATGACCAAATCTACACCATCATCGTCATCTGCATTCTCCTCCTCGCCGGAAGCACCACTCCCCTGCTTAAGTTCGTGTACCGGCCGGAGGACCGGTTTCTGGTGCACAACCGGCGGACTCTACAGCATGCAGAGCCCGACGGCGAGTTCCGCATCCTCGCATGCGTTCACGACCAGGACAACGTAAACCCCATTCTCTCCCTCCTTGAGGCCGCCGGTCCGTCGTCCCACTCCCCCATCTGTGTCTACCTTCTCCATCTCATTCAGCTCATTGGCCGCGCCGATTCCATCCTCATCCAATACAAGCTCCACGGATCCGCCCCCATCTCCGACTCCGACCACATAATGAACGCCTTCAAGCTTTTCGAGAAGCAGTTCGAGAGCGGCTGTATCTGGGTTCTCCCCTACGTCTGCATCTCCCCCTACAACAGCATGCACGAAGACGTCTGCTCCCTCGCACTCGACAAGAACACTACCATCGTCATCCTCCCCTTCCTCAAGCCCAGCGGCAACTTCATCTCCGGTGGGGTCCACGCCGTGAAGGCATTCACCGTCAACGTTCTGCAATATGCCCCCTGCTCCGTCGGCATCCTCGTCAACTCTGCTTTTTCGGAAGTCGGGGGGCCGCTGCAACTGCGGCGCGTGGCGGTCTACTTCCTCGGCGGGGCGGACGACCGGGAGGCGCTCGCACTGGGTGCACGCCTGGCGGATAACTGCGCCGTCGGTCTGACGGTGGTGCGTTTCCTTCCGTCGACGGAGTGGCAGGTGGAAGGGCGGGTGGCGCAGGCGGACGAGCAGGCGCTGATGCGGTTCCGCATCGAGAAGGTGGACGGGGAGCGGGTGGAGTACCGGGAGGAGGTGGTGCGGGACAGCGAGGGGACGATGGGAGTGATCCGGGGAGACGAGCGGCAAGTTCAATTTGCTGGTGGTGGGGCGGAGGGTGGGGGAGGATTCGTCGCTGACAGTGGGGCTGTCGATGTGGAGCGAGTACCCGGAACTAGGGACCATCGGAGATTTGCTAGCATCGACGGACTTCGGATGCCGGGCTGCGACGCTGGTGGTGCAGCAGCAGACGAGGGTGTTCGGAGATGGAACAGAGGGCTTCGAGTCCTTCGATGCCACGCAAACTGCGAAGCGGGTGGTGAATCGAAACGACGACGATTTCTAATTAAACGACATAATTATCGGCTTAATCCGTTGCTTCTTTTGGGGGTCCTATTATTAGTTAGATTTTGTGAATTGTAATTTCTAAAATAACTCTTTTAGAAATTAAAATGACATTTTTAATATTTTTCTCAATTCGATTGCGAACTAAATTTTGATTTTTCTCCATGAATATATATGGCTTTTAGCTAATTAGATAAGTAAATAAATAAACAAATTGTTTTTTATTTTCGCGCTAATAAGTCAGAAGAGTGGTCCATTGGACCGGCTGGTCGGTTTTCAAACCGGGTTTACGTAGCCGGTTCCCTCCGTCGTCGCCGCCGCAGGTAAAGAGTGGTTCCTGATTCTTCGATCTGATATTTGTCCGTGTTCTTATTTTCTCCACCGGCATCTGGAAGGGCATCTCTTCGTCGGCATCAGAGGCCTCCTCCGAGTTGGCTTCAGATCTATGCTCCAGAGGTTAGTTTTCACTTCATTTCCGCACCCATTCCTCGTTTCATCCTTTCCAAGTTCTGTTGATGCGTTCAATATTCCAGGTAGAGGATAGCATTTGCAAGTCTGCGAAGAAGGGCTGACCTCGTCCCAGATCGGTGACATCCTTCGTGATTCGCACGGCATTGTCCAAATCAAGAGTGTCACCGGAAGGCTCAATGCTCATGGTGTGTAAAGTCGGTATTTTTCAAATTGCTTCTATGTTTTTTTTTCTCTCTTGATTTTCTTCAGATTGATTACCGGCACGAAGACTCCATGTTCAAGCTCATTCTATCGAGGGCTATCACAAGAAGACTAAGAAGCTTCCTCCAGGTTGGAAATAGTATGTAGCTCTACCACATTTGCATCTTTAAATTTTAACTATCTCAACTTTATGTTGTCTCAAACAATTGAGAATTAGGAAGAAGATTCTATCAGTAGATGATTAGGCAGAATAATTGAAAGGGAAAAAAGAGAGAGTATTACTAGAACGCTGTCATCTCAACATCTTTTTGGTGTTCTTATCATCTTTGATGCCCTGAATTGCATCAAGTTTTGATAATGCATTTTTTCATACCAGATTCTCTGCTGTTTTTCCATACTATAATTTCCTACTTTCTGTCAGTTAATAAATCTATGCTTTTTGATCATTTCTCTATGTGTCTAACCAACTAGCTCTGGTGTTTTATATTGTCCCCATGTCTATGCTAAATGATGATAAATCCTGGTGCTTTGTCCATTGAACCACATCTCAAGCTACTTTTAGGCCAAGTGGTTGGGCAAAGGCAAAGGCCCTTTTATTCAAAAGTTTAACTCATAACCTACATCCAGCGGAACAAGGAGTCCAGTGCATGATTATATGAAAAATAAGGTTAAATGACTATTTCAATACATTTTGTTCCTTTGCCACTGGCATTGTGTTCTCTAGTAACGTGCTTGTGTCGAACCACTCATTCTTTTCAAATAGGTTTGCCAAGATTCATTGATCCTATTTGAAATCACCTCCGGATGAGTCATTGGACACCGAACTTCACTATAAAAAAATTACCATATACTCACAATAAGTTTTAGCTATGCATATACAAACTGTAGATAAAGGTAACATATAGCCACAAATATATGACATCGTCATTATAATTTATAGGGACAGATATCAATACTGTGGCTATTGGATATTTATACATACACTTATATTTTATTGTCACTATAATTTTTTTTACTATGAGTATAAGTAGCATATACTTATACTTATAATTTACCATCACTATAAATAAAAAAAAAGGATATTTGATTACACCCCTAATTCAAGTTTAGGGAAAATGAACCGAGCTCAAGCTCGAGCTTTTTACGGCTCAGTTCGATTCGATTACACCCCTAACCTACACGTCAGTTAATATGATCAATTAAATATTTTATTAAACTAAACACTTTTTAATATACGTGTTCAATTTATTAATATTTATAAATATATAAATTATGAATTATTTTATAAATATTATTTATAAATAATGTATACACGTAAACTTTGTGAATTATGATTATCAAGGCTATTTATAATTTTTAAAGTGTTTTAAGAATAAAACTATTTATAATTTTTAAAGTGTTTTATAAATAAATAAATAAATGTTACAATGATTTTAAAAATTGATTAAATAAAAGCTCTAAATAATCCTGACCTAAAAGAAAGCCACTCTCGTTTCCCTTCACCGTTATTTTTGCTCTGTCGCATCACTCACACGCCGTCCTTCCGAAACTACTACGGCTCCGGCCGTCGACCGCTATCCCCTTCACTCCGGTGAGCTATACTCATTTCTACGGTTCTTCCCGGTTCGCAGTCGGCACGGGGCGTGGAGTGCGCAGGATCATCTCTCGTCGCACTCTTCTCCTGCTTGTCTTCTCCTCAGTACACTCTTCTCTGCGAGAGGGTCCGGCGAGGACATGGCGTCGTGACTTGCTGGTACCATAGTCTGTAAGTATATAATTTCTTCAAAGCCTAAAAGAAGAACTATAAAAGCTTTGTTTGTTTTTTTCGTTTTTCTAATGGATGCTCATTTCACTTTGAAATCTGACAAGTTCAATATTGCTTTGGATATCGACTTAAGAGCCACGTGTTCATTTGGATAAACTTTTATCAGCATGTTTATGTTAGATAACATTTATAACAAAATTATAGATTCTTCAAAGGTCAAATTGTCTCCTATCTGCATGTCTTAATCTTTTCTCCTTTTTTTTTTTTTCTTTTTTGTTACTTCAGTTACACTACTTGTTATAGGTTGGAGGGTACACTAGTTCTTCCACTACATCCTGATCCTTCATCTATTGTCGAATTTAAAGTGTGCATTGCTCAGTCAACATTTGCTTTTATGAAATATTGTGTTTATAGTTCTGAAATTGCCATCTAGGTTCTTGTTTAATTTCTTTATTATTCAGAAATTCAATTCTCACCCATTTGAAAATCCTTTATATGAAACCTATATATATGAAAAGAAACATGAGCATTTGCCGTTCTAGTTCTCATTATTATTTATTCATTTTCTTCTTTACATATCTTGAATTGTAGCACTTCGATGGATTCTAGAGATTGGATGAGCGATCCAACCAAAAAAACAGAAGAATACATTTGGGGAGTTAATGAGTTTCTTGAATTCGCATTTCAAAATGTAGAAGTTGATGGAAAAATTTTTTGTCCTTGCAAAAAGTGTGCCAACACTCACCGTCATAATAGAACTAGTGTCTATTTGCATCTAACTGATCCACACCGAGGGTTCCTTCGAGGGTATAGACAGTGGATTTTCCATGGTGAAAGGCCTACTATACCTATAAATAGTCTTCCAGTAGTGATTGATGAGAAGGTTTGTTTGTATTCATTGTTATTGAATTATATATTTTTATGTGAAACTCACAATTTATTTGGTTTTAGAAAAAGAAAAACAAAGGAGTGTTGCCTGAACATCATGTTGTATATATTGACACTCGAACTCGTAAGAATGGAACAATTGTCAATGACAAAGCTACTGGTGTTATTGTAAGATTTCATTATATATGTTTTGCCTGAAGGTCTATAATTACTTTGTTGATTTTTACTTTGCTGTATATATGCTACACTCTTACAATTATGACTTTTTTTTTAATATAAATGATGTTTCAGGATGAAATTAAAAAACATGTATCCGAGGGTGAGACATCGCAAACATCTCAAAGCAAACAAGGTTCCACATTTTGGAAGGATGACTCGCTTGCAAAAGTACAAGGACCTGAAAATAAAAAGAGAGGACGTGTTCGCTGTTTGGGCAAGATTCCACTTGCAAAAAAGTCAAAAACTTCATCATCTACAGACACAGATTTGCGTGAAGAAGTTATGCAAATTAAGGGGTTGTTGATAAATGTGTTGAAATTAATGCAAAGCCGTTTGCCAGAAGAAGTTGTGCCAAACATCTTGCAACTTGCAGCTGAACAGGTATGACATCAGATAATTGAAGCTTTAGGAGACTGATAATTCATGAGGTTTATCAATTCATGTGAAATTATGACTTGGTGTATAGTAGATTTGTTTGAAATATGCTCTTCATAAAGGAAATTTGAATATTTATATGTTCAATGTTAATTCTTTTCTTGTGCTAGCATGACCTTATTCAAATTTTAAGGACAATTAAGTTTCATTAAATTATTGATTTTTATTTTTACCAAGTTTATGCTTTGAGAGGATCATATCGTTGTTGTAGTTGTATATATTTAGTTGGACATGAAGACTCAATTTAGGCGAACCAAATATATAGTATTAAGAATGAATTTTGCAGTAACTTGGGTAGCTATCTACATATTAAAATTCCTATAACTTGTCTAAAATCACTATATTAGTTTTGTCTGCTAGTTTAATTAGTTTTAACACTAATCACGAAGAATTCCTTAAATTGTTATCTTATTTCAAAATTCATATACTTTTTTATAGGTTTCGGATGCTTCAAGTAAGCCAAATGATAAAAGTAATTCAGGATCTCAAAGTTCATGAGGATCATGAATATAGTAGGTACTTAATTTGATGAACTTTTATTAAGATTGATGTTAATTTTGTTAAATATATTCACTTATATTAATGCTTCATTATAATTTAATTTACAGGGGATAACTAGAAGGGAAGGTGCTCATATTGTTGATTGTTGGTGATTCATGTCTATCATGTTTTGGTATTGTATTTTGTATGCACCATATATATGTACTTTATGGAAGCATAACATGTACTTTTTTAGATTTTCATGATTCCGTTTATTTGTAATATTGATACCTATTACTTTAGGACATGATTTACTTTTAATATAATTAGAGTCTTTTTAAAGATGATTGTTATTCTTATATAAATTTAAATATATAAATTGAGTTTTAAATTTTAATTTTTTATAACAAAAGTGTTGTTATAATCTATACCCACAGAAAAAAAATTTCATGTGGTTATAAGTTATACCCACGGAAAAAAGATCGTGAGTAATTATCTAGTGATTATTTGTGACAATTTTTAGTTCTGTTATTAAAACCTATAGTAATGCATTGAAATCCATAGGTATAAGTTGTGACATTTTCTCGGTAATGGGTACTGTCACTATATGTTACACCCATGGTAAAAAAATCGTAGGTAAAAGCATAATAAAAATGATGAAAATAGATGTCCGTGGGTATAGTTTTTGAGGTCTATTCCCATAATTTTCATGTTGTTATCTACGGTTTTTTACCGTGAGTATATGACAATTTTCTTGTAGTGCTTGTATGTTAACGGAGTCATGCAATACCCACGACTTGTTGTGAGATGATGGATGGTGAGAACGAAGAAGCCGGGGTGCGCAGAGGCGGAGTCCAGGATGGTCTGGGTTTTTGCCGAGGGGGGGCCATTTTTTAACATCGGCCAATTCGTGCACCGGGCTGCCCCCTAAACAAGGAAGAGATTCTTGAAGTTTTGTGCTTCAAACAAACAAATTTTTGGAAGTGAGAAACACTAAAAAAGCAAACCAACAAGTTCATTTCACTAGTTTATAGTTTTGAAGCTCGTAAGTTTGCATAAAAACATGATCCAATGTCTCGCATTTTCAGTGTTCGATATTCCTCATTATTACATCACAATATGTGCATGTTATCACGGAATACAGAAACTCAGAAACGCATCTGATACTGCAATACAAAAGCAAATCCGATGTTAAAATTGCATTCAGACCTGCAGAGAGGGACTATCTCTGGCTCAATGTCCCGAGTCCACAGAGACCATTCCATCTACAATGCACTGATTAGATGCACAGCATGTGCACGTCTGATCGTATTCGGACTTGCTTCTGAGAGCCCAATGTATTTCACTTTACCTTCTTCCACCAATTTCTTTAGTTCCCCCATCTGCAAAGAAATTAATAGAAGAATGGATAGTTATGCTCATAACTACATGATAGAAATCATATTTAATCCTTACAGTCTCCTCTATCAGCACAATCTTATCAACTCAGTGCTGATAGTAAAGATCAATGTAGAATGCAACTGAGAAAGTTTAAGATCAACATGGCAAAGCCCTTACAGTCTCTTCTATCGGCACAGTCTTATCGACTCGGTGCTGATAGTAAAGATCAATGTATTCCACTCCGAGCCGCTCCAAACTTTCCTCGCAGCACGCCCGCAGGTACTCAGGCTTGCCATTGATCACCACACCTGTGGCACTAGAAGCAGAAGGGGAAATCCCAAACTTTGTGGCTATTTGGATCTTCTCACGCGGCAATTGCTTCAAGGCCTAAAGGCAATTTGTCAAAAATATCAACTTTTGTTCACCCGATGCAAATTCCCACATGCAGGCAGGCAGAGGAGCAATGAGATACGAACCTTCCCAAGCAAGACCTCGTTGGTGCGAGGTCCGTAGAAGTCAGAGGTGTCAAAGAAGGTGATGCCATTGTGGAAAGCATGCTTGATGATGGCGATGCTGGCTTCATCACTAACAGGGGCGTTGTATACACCAGTGAGACCCATGCACGGATGCACCCAAACCCTAATTTGGAAACCTACCATCCATCACCACACCACACCACACCACATTTGAAGGCAGGGGCAGGGGGGGCGACCGCCCCCAGGCGCCCCCACTGTGGCTCCGCCCCTGTGTGCGTGTACTTGTGCCCACGAGAAGCGGAACAACTATATAGAGTCATCAGAGGAGTTGTCCCATCCGAAGAGATGTTCCATCTTCAGTAAGGAGAATGCCCCATCGCCGTAGTAGTGAAGGGTTCTATCACCCATTCTTGATACAACACCAAATCCGTCATGTTAAATCATGCTGTATTAATGGGGTAAGTGAGCTACCATCACATACTTTATTGTTCAACATGTCCTTCTGGTGATCTGGCAAGCCGAGTGATAGAGTGAAGGGAGTAGAACTTGGATTGACTGAGCTGATGAGAAGATCTCTATTTGGGAGATTACGGATTCACTTGAGAGTAGAGTCACTTGAGCACTGAGTAGGGCACTGAGTAGGTCACATGGTTAGTAGACCAGGGGGTCGAGTTAGAGCTCGGAATCTAGTGTTGAACTGGAGTTGAGCCTTGAGAGGGGTCGGAGTCGAGCAAGAGGTCAGACGCCGAGCTAGGGCAGGGAGGTTGGGCATAGAGCTCAGTCGTGCGACTTGGATTCGGAGCTCGGGTGTGAAATCAAGTTGGGCGTCGAGCTGAGTCAACTGAGGGATCAGGCAACGAACTAAACTATTCAGCTATGGGGTTGAACCTTTAATCCGATGTGTCGCCATCAATCGGATTGGATCTTGACTTTTTTGACAAAGGTATACCGACCCATAACAACCATGAATCTGAGTCCTTCAATGGATAATTGCCACACTAGCTACCTCTCAAGTTTTTGAGTTATCGAACTCCTTTGGCCCATGCTACCTCAATGTCGATTCACATGCCTTCTATTTGTATGCTCAACATTATTATTGACACGAAACCATCTTAATTCTTGATGATTTTTCCTACAACCGTTGCATCGTATGATTGTACCACGAAGGCCTTCAAATATAGAGTGAACTATCCACAAAATATCATACTAACTTAAATATATGGATGATATTGTCATCAATAATTACAAGCAAAAGTTTACTTATCATCTACTAACTTAAGAAAAAAATTCAATCATATCATATCAATCATGGATAATGATATATTCCACTTAACTAACTATTTTAATCAAACTTAATCTTAGGGTTAAGTTTCATTACATTAAAAAAATTCAATTGAATCCATTTTATTCAAATTGTCGGCTTCCTTAATCACAATTTAGATTGAGAGGTAGGTGAAGGAAAGAAAGAGTTGTTTGACCTCACCAACCCTACTTTATACTAAAATATATGCTCGTGTGAATATATATAAAATGTTTGCCTCACCAAACACATTTCATGTGCTCTCCTCCCCTTACTTTCCAAACTACCCACCAAACTAAACTAGCCATGTCTAGGGGCACAATTAGGTCACACTTAAGTTGGATTTTCGAAAACAAGAAACCCATAAAAAGAAAAAGCTTGAACTAAAAAATAAAATATGTTTTTAAAGCTTTTATAGATTTTTAGATATTTTTTACTAAGAAAACATATTAAAGTCGACTTATTTCGAACCATTATCATATTTTTTTGAAACATCGAATCTAACTTTTGGTTTGGTATCAAAGTTTTGATTCGGTTCAGTCTACCTTTTCCTATCCACCTCTACTCTTTACCTAACTATTATAAATCCTTTGAATGCTACTTTTGATCTATTTAAACAGTAGTACCCTTCTTTTGAATGATTAAAAATACTCCCAAAGCATGATTTGAGAAGAAAGTTTATCATTCAAAAGTTACAAGGCAACTAACAAATTGCCTTTTTAGTCAAAGCAATCTTTAACTTTCAAAGTAACATTTTATTTTCTTTCCTAAACTTGTCTTACTTTCTAAAATGTTAAAATTTATAAACATTGTTGGGTCTAAGTAGAAAAGTAGAAGGCCAGTGTAATAATTGTTTTTTTTTAGGGGGATGAATTAGGTAATTAATTATAAAATAGTTGGCCCATCCAAGTGCCGTAGCTTTACAAATGCCTCATTGGAAGACAATAATAATTTAGTCCCTTAATTTATATTTGGCAAATATCTCAACAAAGATAAAATCATTTTAATTTCTTAATATTTTAAAATATTAAAAAAACTAATTATACGTTTCTTAAATAGAATTTGGTGATGGGTCAGTTGAATTTTATATAATTACAGTGTTGTTAGTGGAAAAAAAACAAACTTTAGTCAAAAGAATATATGGAGGGTCAACCACGCTGTCATATGCATGCATTATATATTCAAATAAATAAAATATTTTGATCAATTAGAGATTGGAATGTTAATTAGATCTAATTATTTATTTAAAAACAGGTTAAAATTTAGGATGATATAATTCAAACTAATCAAATGACTACTATTAATTTCAATTTCGACAGAGAGAAATAAAGTACTTTCCTTTTACTTTATTTC
>NW_027431659.1:0-5209 GCF_044706935.1 Curcuma longa
CACAGATGAATAACACAATAATCAATGGTATATTTAAATTTTTGAATAATATATTTTGTTCATTATGTATCCACTAACTTGCAACTTGAATTGGTCTTTCTCAGATTTCAATCTGTGATTTTGTTAGCTAAGAGCTTTAAGGGGATGATGAGTGAGTCACTACTTTCAAATGAATAATGATTGTCAACATCAAGTTTCTTGGAATGAAGGATAGGCTTTTTTGACACATTGGAAGGTGGAGTTCTTTGCCTCTTGGTAGGAATTTTATCTTCTGATATTTGTTTGACAGGAACTGGTAGTGAAACACCATCATTCGGGCCTTGATCTTTGGAACAGAATCAGGTTTTGGTAATTGCAACAACAATGTAGTGGTAGTTTATAAATGTAAAAAGACATTAGGTGTTATCTTACTTGGCTACCTGCTGCTTAAACTTGTGTGAAGTCTGGACTCCTTTTGTTATCTTATCTGCTATTTGATTGATTGTGAATCTTATGCAATTTGATTTATATAATGCAGGTTGATTTGGAAAGGATTGCTAAGGATACACATGGCTATGTTGGGGTTGAAAAGTTGCTCTTGAATATTTACGTGAAAAGATGTTCTTCTGATTAATGTTTTATCTTGATGTTTCTAATCAAATGATTGTAAGTTTTTCAACAGTTATGTGAAGTTTTATGTATGTCTCAAACAAATAGATTTGTAATATGTTGGTGGATCTTTTATATTAATTGTCAGTAATTTTTAAGACAAAATTATTGTATGATATTTTTTAGTTTATATTTTTTTCTAAAATTGTCTCTTGTGAAATTGTGATCTGTGATTTTCTAGTTATGTGAATGAGTTATGTACTTATGTGTCTTGTGTGATTTGTGATTTGCTGATGATATTAGATGTTGCTGATGACATTGATAAATTCTGATGTTACTGGATAAATTGATAACATTTCCCATTGATTCAACTTCATTTGCATTTAACACAGTTTTGTTAAATGCTGATGACATTAGATGTTGTGACTTGCTTGTATTGGATCGATCGAAGTCTTCAAAAATCAAAGCTGTTGAAGCTTTGAAGGATGCTTGCTGATCCTCGATGTCTATGCATAAATTCATGAGTCCAATTCATATGAGTCTATTGGAATTTGGAACTTGCTTTCTGTCCTTGCTATCTAAGAATACGTTCAAGTGTATCATTAATTCAGCAATTAAAATGTCTTCAATAATGGGAATCGGTAATTCTAGAGTGCTTGGAAACTTTGGTGAATTAGAGATAAATCTTGAGCAAGTAATAGAAGTAAGACAAATAGCGTTGCCAATGAACCTAGTCCTAGCCGAAATTGAACTCATACCATCATTTTAATTGAATTAAATTATTTGGGTTAGAAAATCGGTTAATTCGGTTTTTAACCGAATTAACCGATATTATATCGGTTCGGTCGGTTCGGTTTGGTCGAAAAATTCGGTCGGTTTGGTTTGGTCGAAAAAATTCGGTTTATTCGGTTTTCGGTTTATTCGGTTCGGTTCGGTTCGGTTTTAACCGAATACTCCCCCCTATTTGAGAGAGTAAAGGGGCTTTACTAGATTTCAAATTGCTTCCATCAATCGACTGCTACTGTTGTTTGAATGAATAGAACATTCTCAACTCGACTAATCAATTCGGCTAAAGGCTACCAATCAACTGCTGAGTTGTAGCAATATACTGGTGGCACTATTCATGCATACAGAAGGTTCGGAGCTCGACTGTAGGGTTTGACTGTTCATGATCAATCTATTGTTGTGGTTTAACAATCGACGTACTGATGGTGATCAAACTGAGTGAAAAGAACAGTTCTATATGAGTTCTATATGTTTTAACGGTCAGAGTCAGCGTGATAGTTGATTGATGAAGTATAGCAATTGATTGTTAGGTGAAAATTTGCCCGAGTAGTATCTTTAAAAGTGGATTTCAAGATAATTTGAAATACTCAATTCTTGAGAGTTTGGAGATAAAGTGTTGTTGTATTTTTTTTACCTAAGAGGCAATTCAAGGCAACGAGAATGCCTTCATAAGTAAAGATTTATGCAAATTTGTTACTTTCATTTGTATTTGAATATTTGCTTTGTAATTGTGTTGCTTTGTAAGAGACTTCTCTGCCTCCGGAAGGTATCCAAGAAGAAAAAAAATAGTGGTGGTAGTCATAAAGACTAAGCCTTAGACATAGTTGCTTTGGGAGACGGTGAATCAAATAAAATTGTATCACAGTGCTATAGGTAATCTTCTATATTTCACAACTAGTGGACCCGATATTTCATTTATCATGGATATGTGTGCAAAATATCAATATTGCGTCAATGAATCACACTTATGTGTAATCAAACAAATACTCTGATATTTAAAAGGAACTCAAGATGTAGAATTATGGTATCCTAAGACTGAAACCTTTGACCTTATTGGATTCTCTGATTTCGATTATGCCGGATCTAAATTGGGTCGAAAAAATAGTAATGGAGGATGTCAATTTTTCGGGTTATCCTTAGTTAGTTGGTCAAGTCAAAAATAACATAACGTAGCGCTCTCCACAACCGAAGTTCAATCAATTCGTTCAAATGAAATATAAATATTTTCAAATATTTATTTATTTAAAAATGAGTGATCATTTTTTTTTCTTTGTCTATGAGCAAACCCTATGCCTTCTTTAATAAATCCTCCTTACATTTTTGTATCTGAAAGTCTTTAATGTCATCCATAATTAGTTATTTTTTATCACATTAATTGATCAAGCATTTTGACTCAGCTCGATTGGTCACCTCAATCCATCAAGCACATCTAGTCCTTCAAAATTGACAAGTCATTTTCGACTTCTTGAAGCAACTCGATTGAGTTTACCATATCGTCTGAATTCGCTAAAACTCAGTTAGACTTTGGCTCAGTGACTTTAGCACGCCATTTAATTTGACTAATTTGATCAACTATATATCGTGAAGTCAAACAATTTGATCGATTTCATTGAATACAAATATTATTATTAATGTTTTTAAAAAATATTTAATTTATGCTATATATAGGAAGGAGCATAAAGAGGGTTATTTTTATCCTAAATGACTAGTTCCGGGTCCAATAGTTTGTTGAGTTGAAACCGCAACCATAGATAACTTCCTCTTGACTAGTCTCAATGGAAGTATTATTGCAAATTTCCTTGACTAAGAGTATTTTTTTACAACTTCCTTGACCAATTTGATATTTTTTTAAAGATCAATATATCATTAGTTTTTAGTAGTTGAAATCTTCTCGATACTAGCTATTTCAAATTGTATTTGTTGAATCTATTATAACATTAAGCTGATCTACTTAGATTACTCCCTTTAAAATAAGAAATCAAACACAGAAACGTAACTCCATTCAAAGGTATATATGACCCTCAAGAACATAAATTTAATTACTAATCAAAATATATAGCATGGAAAAAAGAAAATCGAGAGAAAAGTATATAGAACATTATACACATGGACAGAAAGTTTGCTAGCAAGTAAAAACAAAACATCAAATTGGTCAGTATGGACAGAAATCAAACACAGAAACGTAACTGGTATATATGACCTTTCAAGAGCATAAACTATATATATATATATATATATAAACATCTAACTCTGTATCTTCTGGTCACGTCTCTGACCATCTAACATATATAGACCCATACAAGCATGTCTACGTACGTTACGTACAGTAGCTATACCCAGAGCCGGGATTGCGATGCATATCATTGATATATAGTTCATTCTCTTATTGAAAATTCATGCATGAGTTCCATAACATTTAGAATCAAACAAGGCCTTTTCATAAATGCATTGAGATATATGATTTCTCTTATTCATAGATATATATCGCATATAGGTCTCATAGAACCCATTCGATCGGTTTTACAACTTAAAACATTTAACATATATATCTGAATCACACATATATATAATAACTCAAGTAGGTGAAACTTTAAGGAAGAGGAGCTGCAGGGGTAGCGATCATGAAGAGAGGTGAGAGCCTTTGAGTAGCAATGCCGGCAGTCGCTCTCATGTCCACCTCTTCCGCCTTCATTCCTTTGGGAAGCTTCCAATCGAAGTAGTAGAGGAGATGAGTGAGGCCTACCTCCACGGATGCATACCCGAAGTTCATGCCAGGGCACACCCTTCGGCCTGAGCCAAATGGCAAATATTCAAAGTTATTGCCCCTGTAGTCAACTGAGCCGTCGGCGAACCTCTCCGGCTTGAACTCTTCGGCGTCGACCCAGTACCGCTCGTCGCGGCCCAACCCGTATCCGTTGATGATCACTCGAGTTCCGGCAGGCACTTTGTATCCCAACACTAGGCATGTTTCCTGACACTCGCGCAGCAGTAAGGGCGCCGATGGGTGTAGCCTTAGCGTCTCTTTGATCACCATCTTCAGGTACGTGAGCTTCTCCAGATCTTTCTCCGTGATCTGTGTCCTTCCGCTGAGAACTTGCCTCACTTCCTTCTGAGCTTTCTCCAACGTTTCGGGTTTCCTAATCAGCTCTGACATCGCCCATTCGATGGTTGTCGATGTTGTCTCGCTCCCTGCCAGGAATACTTCCTGAAAAGGGGAAAAAATAAAACACCGTGCATGCAGTATGTGTTGAAAAATAAACTTAATTAATTATGGATAGAAATGATGAAAAGTTGATAAGATAAGAATTAATAGAGATAAAATAGATGAGCTGAAAAGTTGATAAAATTGTCTAGATTCATTGTATTTGAGAGTAGTGCTTAATTATCCTTTCAAGCCTATAAATATGTAATGTTTCTACGTGATTTCATAATGAAAAAATTCAGGAGTTCCCATCTCATTTGTCTTCTTGCACAAAGTTTTTTTTCTCCCTTCTTTCTTTACTAGCTCAACAAAGTGGTATCAGAGCGATGTCGAATGGAGGTATGGTTTCCTTCCAAGTTCCAATACTCAAGATGAATAACTACGACAATTGGAGTATCAAGATGAAAGCACTCCTTGGAGCTCATGATATTTGGGAGGTTGTGGAGAAAGGCTACGATGAGCCAAACGACGAGTCGGTACTATCTTCTACTCAAAAAGATAGTTTGAAAGATTTAAAAGAGTAGTAGCTCTTCAACTCCTCGTCACAACCGATCTCCCCATCATCTTCTTCACTTCTGGACTTTTCTTTTCCTCTTCCAAAGAAGCGATGGCCACCTTTTCCCTTCGTCAGTC
>NW_027431660.1:0-17453 GCF_044706935.1 Curcuma longa
TAATGTCTTGAGAAGGTAGAATATTGATGATGTTTAATGTCTTCTTCAAATGCATGATGATGAGAGATACGACTTTTCTAACATATTGGGCAATTTGATTATATGAATTAGGAATGAAAAATTTGTCAGTTGATTGGAAATGATAGTTTACAAAAGATCATGAGCCACCAATAATCATGCTTGAAGATGTCACGTCTCAAGACTTGTGACTATGATATGCATTCGTTGGGATCGTCGATTCACACAATGATTAACGTGTTGTATGAATCTCTCATTTTCAATAACGTCTTGCAATGAAGTGTCCCGGAGATTAATTTCACGGTGAACGACATTCAATATACAAGGCATTATCTAACAGATGGAATATATTCAGAATGGACTACTTTTGTGAGAACTTTTCCTTGCCTAGAGGATCCCAATAAGAGGTTATTTAAGGAAAGATAAGAGATTGTAAATAAGATGTCGAACGAGCATTTAGGATAATCCAATCTCGATGGGCAATTGTCAAAGATCCAGCTCATTATTAGTACAGGAAAAAATTAAAACATATTATGTTTTATTTTGCACAACATGCTTGTTGAAGATAAGAGGGGTCATGTGACAAATTGGTACGATAATGAAGGTGAGGAACCTGCAAACTCATCTAGGACTCAAATCGAGAATTTTATTGTTAGTGTTAGCCCTAAGATGATTGATAAGGAAATTTTTATATTGTATTTCATTAATAAAAGGTAAAATTTATGGTTATTATATTTACTGTAGATCTGTGTCAGATGAATAAGTATAATAATATTATAGAGTAGTATATTCTAGTCTACAACGTATTAATTGATTGAATTGATAGTGGAAGGTTGTAGACATATATATAGAACACTACTCTTAACTATTTCTAATCAAATTTTAATATACAAGGGCAATATTAATGTGTTGAGACTAACATGTAGGTCAACTGATGATTTAATCTCACAAATCATGGATATAAGATATTAAGTTGGCACATTGGTATATATTAGAGAATATGTACTGAATTTACCTACCATGAGAATATTTCATAGATCATTATATGAGTATCATAAATATTTTCACAGTGACTATTAGTATAAATAGTTCTTAGATCTGAAGTCACTACAGTTCCCTACATAATGAATTGTGTACTTTAGTATCGACAAGCGTCGCCTATAATAAGGTGGACTATAAAGTCGATTACTAGTATGTAATAAATTATGTTGAGGGATGTGAGTGATGTAGATAGAATCTATCTCTTCCATATGACAAAAGTGATATTTGTGGGCCCCTTAATTAAGTAGAACTATTAAAATGCATGATCATGCTCAAATAAGTCAATATGAGATATTGAACTCATTTGATTAAGTGAGTCTACTTAGAGATCAAGAAACACAAAGATTGATAAGGGGATGACACAGTCTATGCCTTATAGATCAATCTAGATATCGAGGATGGAAGAACCAAGTTATATAAGATAATAGACACAGAAAGGTTAGGTCGAATCTCGACATTCTCATCACTTGGGTAACAATGATACATTGCGGTTATGTATCTAAAATATTATTTTAGATACATTTTCAACATTATGAAAACCTATTGGATCACATACAAATAACCTGTTGATTTGGAGATGAGTATATTTTAGTTTAACTAGAATGTAATGGACCCTAAGATTATAGGATTAAGTCTAATCCAAGTTAGACTTAAATGAATCCAACTATTAAATTATTGGATTGAGTCTAATATGAATTAGACTTATTAGATTAGACTCAACCATTAAGAAGATTAATGTCTATTAAAAAGGTTGGTTAATGGAGTATTGATGAAAAGGATAGCAAAAGGTAAAAATCTTTTGTATTCATTGGATGACTCTTTGTATTCATTAGATGACTCTTTGTATTCATTGGTATTCATTGGATGACCCTTTGTATTCATTGGATGATCGTTTGTATTCATTCAATGAGTACAAAGTGCCAATTTTATATATTTGGTGGATGATAACTTCTAATCTCCTCTTCTCCTACTCTTGGCAAAATCATCCAAGTTGTTAACACAACGAAGGTGGTTCTTCTTTGAAGGCTAAGTTTGTGCGACGAATAAAGGACTTGTTCGTGTGGATATAGACGATGCATGACTATTTGGATCATACTAATATCTACCGAATCAAGTTGCTGCCGAGATTGTTCCATTCACGCGATAAAAATTACAACTCGATCAAACATGTATACTACATTCGTATGGATCTCTGGAGAGATCGATTTTGTTCCGCTATGTTTATTTATTATTTTTCGTAAAAAATCCCTACACATACGCCCCGCTGATCTCCTCTCCTGTCCTCTTCTCCTCCTCTCCAACAGCTAAATTTCTCCTTCTTTCTTCCAACCACCATCAACACTAAATCTTTTCTCACTTCCTCTTGTTCTAGCTAGAAGCCAACATCAACCACAACAAGAGCAATACCTTGTTGCTCTTTTTCCAACCTCTCTTTTTCCTATTTTTCTTCTAACAACCACATTTTTTCAGCTGGCCAACGACAACAGCAATGCCAATGCTAACAAACTTTTCACCTTTTCTTTTCTAACCAACAATAGCAATAGTCTTCTCATTCTTTTTCTTCCTCCTCTCTCTCATAGCAGCTGCTTTGCAGCAGCTTTTTTCCATCGAGTGTTGTCTCTTTTTTAGCCATCTTCTAATCAACCAAATAGCAAGTTTTTTTCAAGTTTTACTAGTACAGAGTAGTAGATTTTCTTCCTTTCTTCTGCTCCAACAAATTTCAACCACCAGAATTGCAGTCATGACTCTTATTCTTTCTCTAAGTCACCAAGTTCACTGTCCTCTTCCAGAAATTCAACAGCAACAAAATTATAGCCTTCTGTTGCTCTTCCTCTACTGGTAGTCATTATTTTAGAAGATTTGATTGCTCATACAGTTGAAGAAGATGTTAACATTTGGAATCTCTCCATTGTGTTTGCCAGAAGGTAATGACGACAAAGATAGCATATCGAGGATATCAATTAATTAAATTGATTTCAATTTATAATAACTTACTATGTTTGGATTGCAATTGGAAACATATTTATCATTATTTCTATATTTATTATTACCGTATTATCATAATATATTACTAACTTTATCATTATAGTTTCCATATATTATCTTAGCAATATGTATAAATAGGCTTGTTAGCCTATGATAATTATCAATAAATTAGCAATTATTTTCTCTCTATTCTTTGTATATCTCTATGTTTTAAATGGTATCATAACCATGGTCCTTCGCACTTATCTTTTCTTTCATTTTCCTTCAAAAAAAAAAAAAAAAAAAAAAAAGACAGCCCTTCACCTAGGACCTCTCTTTTTTCTATTTTTCCTCTAGCAACCACATCTCTTTTTCCAACCGACCATCATCATCATCATCATCAACAACAACAACAACAATAATAATGTCAACGTTGGCAAACTTTCTCAATTTTTTTTTCTAACCAACAATAGCAACAATCTTCTCATTATTTTTCTTCCTCCTCTCTAGTAGCAACCGTTTTACAATAACTTTTCTTCCATTGAGTGTCGTCTCTTTTTTAACCATTTTTTGACTGACCAAATAACAATTTTTTTTCAAATTTTACTCAGCATAGCATACAGTCGTAGATTTTCTTCCTTTTCTCTGCTTTAACAAATTTCAACAATCAAAATTACAACAGTGATTCTTCTTCTTTATCTAAAGCCACCAAGTTCACTCTCTCCTTTAAGCAATTCAACAGCAACAAAACTAGAGTCTTCTGTTGCTCTTTCTGTACTAGTGGTCATTGTGTTAGAAGATTTGATTGGTCATGTAGTTAAAGAAGATGTTTCATGACAACCAAACTTAATGTTCAACATTTCTCCGTTGAATTTGCCATAAGGTAATGACGATAAAGATAGCAGAAGAGAATATCAATCATAAATTGTTTTTAATAACTTATCAGGTTTGGATTGCAATCACAATATATTTATCATTATTTATATATTTATTATTACCATATTTATCATAATATATTACCATATTTATCATTATAGTTGTTATATATTATATTTATAAATAGGTTGATTAACCTACTATAATTATCAATAAAGTAATAATTATTTTTTCTCTATTTTTAATATGTCTCTATGTTTTAACAGCAACCTTGCCTCTTCACATCTTCAAAAAGGTGAAATTCGTCACCCCACAATAATTGGTCTCATGATTATCTTTAAGGAGGTAAATCGAAAAATTATAGTTTGGTCATGATGGAGGAGAGTAAAATTGTATTGTTTTTATAATGACCAACCCACTGCCGAAACGGTGAAACGGTCTCATATCAGAAAATCTCCTAAGAGATTTTTTAGATGTACGATACTACTATGTTGATAGTAGTCTACTACCAAAATAACACCTCAGTCAACAGCTATATGTTGCTAAAAGGACTCGAACTCGAAACCTCAGACAATACATGTCTCCATGCTTACCACTTGGGATAAGACACTTCGACCCTTACCTCTTAACATCGCTACAATCTTACTAATTGGGTTTCATTTAATTTGAATGTCTTAGTTGCAAATAGTAGCATAAAAAATTCTCACATCAAATCCCATTGTATCATCATAAATCAATGAAAACAATGAAATTTCGATGCTAATGAGTGTTTTAAATAATCTAACTTTCAGAAAATGTTTCTAAATCTTTCATTCAAACAAATATGAAATTCATCCTGATGTGTTTTTTTTAACAAAAAAAAAAGAGAAGGTATCAAGATTAAATTAATTGACTCTCACCGAAAAATGATGAAGCTATGCGTAGTGACAAATGATATAACGTATTATTGTTTTAGGAAAATGAAAAATATATGATTCCGAAGTATAATTGAGTGGGTTATGATGGAATAAAAATGTTAAAGTGGACAAGAATTGAATATCGACGATGAAGCTTTTTAATTTATCTTTTTATATATGATCATGAAATTGATCATGTAGAATTGTTGGATAGTAGATTCTATTTTTATGAAGAAAAAGGAAAATGAAAATATTAAAAAAATTAACGTATTGCATATTAGATATAATAATACTACTTATATAAATATAAATAAAAAAAAAGAATGTGTTCACAGTTCAGATAAAAATATTTATATTAAAAAGTCAAGATAATTTTTTTTTTATAAAAACAATTCATTCTTCGCAGTAAAATTAATTAATAATTAAAATTATGTAACTTACAAGGGAAAACGTGGTCGGCAGGATTCGAACCTGCGCGGGCAGAGCCCACATGATTTCTAGTCATGCCCGATAACCACTCCGGCACGACCACAAGATATCTGCTAGTCCACAGAATATATTTACAGAGACATATATTTCTAATTGGTTTTTCTTATTAACAGTTTGGAACAAAATAATTGTACTAGTATGCGACCAGTTGGGACTTGGATAAGCCATGAACATGCATCTATATTATAATATGATCGGTCCGGTCCCACGGAAGTTTCCTACCGATCACTAGGGTAAATCGGGAAGCGCATATGGCGGTCAATCTAGATGCCCAACATCCTTTGATTGCGTTCTCCATTTGGAGGAAAATTCCTATAAATACCATTTGGAGGGTAACTGGGGATCGAACCACGGGTCCCTAGGTCACAACCCAGATATCCTACCATTGCACCATTACTACACCATTACCTCGGATGTTCATCTATATTATAGAATGAACAGTAAGAACCATGTAGGAAAATATGCGAGGATATTTTGATAAGCTTGGATGAATTGATTTAAACCCTAGATTTGATGAGGCCGTGTCTTTGTTATATGTGTGACACGTAGCTTATAGAAAGCTTTGAGTGGAAATATACATGGAAAGCTTAAACAAGGAGAATTGTCATTTGAGCAGTAGGTTATTGTTCCATCTGGTGTGTGACAGGTATAGAGTTGATGACTCTTTTGCACAACAAGTGAAACTCAATGCATAAACCATCTTCTAGCTAGTTGTTATTATCCATATCTCGTTATCCTCATAGACAGATTTTCTTATGGGTTGTACTGGGCTGTAGCCCAGCCCAGCCCTGTTGCCGTTGCCATCATCCTCTGCATTTTGCCGTCGCTATCATCCTCTGCATTTTGCCGTCGCTATCATCCTCTGCATTTTACCGCCGCCCCCATCGGATTAGGATTCAGGGCCCCTCAGGGGAGGATCTCATCGACTACGTCTTCGACCGCGGAGGCGCACAGATCAGATACGGCAACGCGGAGGACGACTGCGAGGAGCAGCGGCGGGAGAACTCCTGAGGGCGACACGAGACGCAAAGGGAAAAACAGATCCCGGAGGTTGCAGTGCTCTGTAGGAACTGGTTAGTGAGGAGTAGTCACGCTTACGTGGAGGTCTACGATTGGGCCAATAGAATAAGGTATGATCCAACCTTCAAGTTGTTGCAAACATTAATCATATTGGTGATGTGACGTGGAAATGATTAATTAGGTGTACTTTTACATTGTTTTCTGCGTGCGATTCCCCTCTTGTAATCCCTGCCTTGTCCGTCCCCCGCTGTCTATCGCCACTACTGAGTGAGCCTTTTCAGCAATGAAGCATGTGAAGATGTTACTTCATAATAAAATGGAGGATGATTCTTTTAAAGATTGTTTGACACTCTATATTGAATGAGATTTAACTAAAGATATAGATATAGATTCTATTATAGATGAATTTTATGTTTCAAAATCTCGTAGGATACAATTTTATTGAATGGTATAGTATAAATAATTTTTATTATATATATATATATTGATAATAATATATAATTCATTATATTAAGTCAAGCCCCCCTAATTCTAATTTCTGGATCCGTCCCTGGTCATCCTTATTCAAGGTCTACACAATATTCATGCAGGTACGATCTCACGATCTTCATAATACACCATAAAAGTCCTCTTCTTGCCCCTCCTACCGCAATCTTTGGGGCATGCTTTATTGCAATCCCAGAAGTTGATGCAGACATGTCATTTTCCTCCTGCTTTCGGGATTGGTACGATATTAGCCAGTCAAGTGGGGAATTAAACTTCTCTGATATGTTCGACCTCTAGAAGCTTGGCAACATCCTCCTGTATTACTTTATCTTGCTCAGGCTCGAAATGTCTCTTCTTTTGCATAACAGGTTGGGAGTCTGGAAAGATATTAAGGCGATGCTCCATGATGTTGGGAGTTATTCTTGTAACTTCTTGAGGCACCCAAGCAAATTGATGAATTGAGATTTTATTAATTTTAAATCGATTTATTCTTGGGCTTTTACATTAAAAATAATTATTTATTGAATCAATTTGACTTTATTTGTCCCATAGTGCATAATTTGAGGCTTGATATAATTTTTATGATTTAACGGTGAAATTTTGGCATTTAATGGATTATTATTGATTTTAGGGCTAAACCGGATCCGACTCGAGCTCAACCGCGGTCAAATCAAGTCAAATTTGTCAAATTGATCAAGCCAACATGAAGGATATGACTCGGATCGAGCCTGATCAAAATTTCGCAATTTTTTGGAAACCCTAAGAAGCCCTAGAGCTCAGATCAAATGTGCACCGTCGGATTCAAAATGGATGGTCCAGATCATCAGATTAATCAGGTATAAAAGGCATGGTTTAATCGGTGAACAGTGGCTGCGCACTGTTCACCTTCGTCCCGAAACACGCCCGACGCCGACCCCCTGCTCACCGACGTACCATCCAGGCCAGTCCCGTCCTCCCAAACTTATCCCATTGCGATCCTTGATCAACGAAGAGTCCAACGCCGGCCGATTGGGTACTTTTTCGGCGGCTGGAAGGGCGCGACGGAGAGGGTTTCTCCGGCGATTCCAACATCTGTTTTCGGCGTTTCCGGCGGCCTGCTGCATCATCCGAGCCCGAGGTCTGAGGAGGGGTTCTCCTTGCATCTCTGAGCTTGCTTGTATCACCAGCAACACCCTAAAAAATTGATGGTATGTGAAAAAATGATCCTGTTCCCTCGTAGGACTTTGAGGGGGTGCTTCTTCGAGGGTAGGAAAAGAAGAGACAGTATGCACGGTATGCTTTTCTTTTCGAGAGGGTATATAAAGTCCGTGTGACACTCCTTTGCGATGTATAGGTCATAGGTGGAGAAGTTTTTTTCTCTGATTTATAGTCGGTCGAGCTATCTCCATGTCGAGGAAAGTGAGTTTTTTCCAGATGTATATACTTCTCAGCTCTTTCTAATAACTTGGCATAATTGACAGGTGGTTTCTTCACTAATGATCGAAAAAATTCCCCATCCATCAATCCTTGAGAGAAAGTACTGGTCAATACCTCTGTAAGCATAGAAGGAATGTCCCAAACGACTGTATCAAATCTCTGAATATACTCCTTGAGAGTTTCTCGAGGCTTCTGCTTCATGGTGAATAAGTTTAGGTGTGTTTTCTGGTATCTTTTGCTGCTAGCAAATTGATGAAGGAAAATAGTTTTGAAATCAGCAAAAGAATGTATAGATATATATATATATATATATATATATATATATATACAGGAATGATATCCTGCGCGCTCTGTTTACGCGCCTCGTCCGCGACATCTGACGTGGCGAGGATTTTCACTGTTCATCCTCCTCCACCGTGGCCTGAACGAAATCCCGAAATAAAATCCCGCCTCTCCCAAAATCGCGCGGTCGATTCTCAATTTGAGATTCCGCTGTGGTTGAAAAGGAAGCCGAGAAGGATGCAGCGGAGGTGAAGAACAAGAAGGGTGATCCTGTTGCGGAGAAGGCCTCGTCCTTCAGGGAGGAGAGCAACTTCTTGTCGGATCTCAAGGAATCCGAGAGGAAGGCGCTGGTGGAGCTCAGAGCTGCCGTCGAGGAGGTCATCCTCAAGAACAAGCTATTTAGAGACGAGTCAGAGCCGTCGGAGGGGAAGGAGAAGGTCCATGGAGAAGGGGAAAAACTGGAACTTGACAAATCTGCTGAGGCGAAGCACACCGACGAAGAAAAACCCGACCCCTCTACCCAAAATCCTAAATCCTACTCGCTCCTCTTGCGTCGCTGCATTCGGCCCACCCCCCTGCTCGCCCGTCACTCCTCTCGTTTCTTCACCCCCTTTGCCTATTTTTAGATTTTGACGAGGGCAGTTTTGCAGGGCACCTCCGCATTCATGAGGAAAGGGGATCGGAAGAGGAAGAGAGAAGGAGGAAGATTAAGTCAATGCATTAACGTACTTAATTTAACCATCAGGATTCATCTGAATTGTATATTTCTTTATCTTTCTAGCTGATCAATTACTATCTACCATTGTCTTTTTGAGACTTGTTCTTTTTCCCCTTTGCTGAAAATTACTACAGCTTGTTTGCGGTTATGGTTTGACAGGGACTTTCGCTTGCAAACATGGAGGAGAACCGATCATTGCAACTAACTCGATCAAAGGACCATATTGGATATTACTTGCATTCATCTGATGAGAATTTGATATGGGAGCCATTGTGGGATAAGAAGTCGAAGGACATGGGATTGTTAGCTACTCATGAGGTTCATGCAATGGATGAAGTTAACTATGTTGACAATCAAGAAATGAAGACCTTAATCACACAAATATTGGAGAAAGCAAGACACGGAACACCTATTGTACAAGATGTTCAAAGAATGTTTTTTATCTTGAATGATTAAACTGAAGGAAAAAATTGATTGACGGTTGAGTTTTTGGTTTGACTCATCCGTCCTCATCAATCTAACTTTTTTTTTCAACTTGTTAAATCCATTCTTTAATGTTCCTGTACAACTTGTTCTAATGTATTCTTATAGCACAATTACCCTTTTGTGAGTAAATGTTAAATTGACATCAAATTTTTGAGTTCAAGTTTGGTTTATTTTCGATATTGTTCATTGAATTACCAACAAGAACCAATTCTTAAATTGGGTTAATCTCCACCTCACATGCAGCATGCCCTTCACCTGCTTGTATAAATGCCTAAACCACATTCTCCCTGAGCACAAACCGCTCCCAATGAGTTCCCTGTACTCCAGCATGACAGCTCAATGTGAGTTCCAATGAGTTCCTTAGACTCCGTCACTCATATGGATATAATTATTTTATTTTTCTAATATCAATTAAGCCATCAGCCGATTTTGGATAAAATCGGCTGATGGACTTACACACCTCGGAAGCACATGATCCGAACACCTTTTTTGCTCCTCTTACACTCTATAATGTGTACATCAACTCAGAATGCATTGCGATACATCATGTTGGAAGCAGGAATTTTTTTCGCTCGTGCTCGGCATGTGGATTGGGGTGAAAATTTTATTTTTAATTCTACATAGATGATACTTGGTGTTCAAACACACCAATGAGTTCCTTGAACTCCCTCACTCATGTAGATATAAAATTTTGAATTTTTTATTATCGAAAAAGCCATCAGCCAGTTTTGACCAAAACCGGCTGATGGACTTAAAGACCTCTAATGCACATGATCCGAACACCTTTTTTGCTCCTCTTGCACTCTATAATGTGTACATCAACTCAGAATGCATTGCGATACATCGTGTTGGAAGCAGGAATTTTTTTCGCTCGTGCTCGGCATGTGGATTGGGGTGAAAATTTTATTTTTAATTCTACATAGATGATACTTGGTGTTCAAACACACCAATGAGTTCCTTGAACTCCCTCACTCATGTAGATATAAAATTTTGAATTTTTTATTATCGAAAAAGCCATCAGCCAGTTTTGACCAAAACCGGCTGATGGACTTAAAGACCTCTAATGCACATGATCCGAACACCTTTTTTGCTCCTCTTGCACTCTATAATGTGTACATCAACTCAGAATGCATTGCGATACATCGTGTTGGAAGCAGGAATTTTTTTCGCTCGTGCTCGGCATGTGGATTGGGGTGAAAATTTTATTTTTAATTCTACATAGATGATACTTGGTGTTCAAACACACCAATGAGTTCCTTGAACTCCCTCACTCATGTAGATATAAAATTTTGAATTTTTTATTATCAAAAAAGCCATCAGCCAGTTTTGACCAAAACCGGCTGATGGACTTAAAGACCTCTAATGCACATGATCCGAACACCTTTTTTGCTCCTCTTGCACTCTATAATGTGTACATCAACTCAGAATGCATTGCGATACATCGTGTTGGAAGCAGGAATTTTTTTCGCTCGTGCTCGGCATGTGGATTGGGGTGAAAATTTTATTTTTAATTCTACATAGATGATACTTGGTGTTCAAACACACCAATGAGTTCCTTGAACTCCCTCACTCATGTAGATATAAAATTTTGAATTTTTTATTATCAAAAAAGCCATCAGCCAGTTTTGACCAAAACCGGCTGATGGACTTAAAGACCTCTAATGCACATGATCCGAACACCTTTTTTGCTCCTCTTGCACTCTATAATGTGTACATCAACTCAGAATGCATTGCGATACATCGTGTTGGAAGCAGGAATTTTTTTCGCTCGTGCTCGGCATGTGGATTGGGGTGAAAATTTTATTTTTAATTCTACATAGATGATACTTGGTGTTCAAACACACCAATGAGTTCCTTGAACTCCCTCACTCATGTAGATATAAAATTTTGAATTTTTTATTATCAAAAAAGCCATCAGCCAGTTTTGACCAAAACCGGCTGATGGACTTAAAGACCTCTAATGCACATGATCCGAACACCTTTTTTGCTCCTCTTGCACTCTATAATGTGTACATCAACTCAGAATGCATTGCGATACATCGTGTTGGAAGCAGGAATTTTTTTCGCTCGTGCTCGGCATGTGGATTGGGGTGAAAATTTTATTTTTAATTCTACATAGATGATACTTGGTGTTCAAACACACCAATGAGTTCCTTGAACTCCCTCACTCATGTAGATATAAAATTTTGAATTTTTTATTATCAAAAAAGCCATCAGCCAGTTTTGACCAAAACCGGCTGATGGACTTAAAGACCTCTAATGCACATGATCCGAACACCTTTTTTGCTCCTCTTGCACTCTATAATGTGTACATCAACTCAGAATGCATTGCGATACATCGTGTTGGAAGCAGGAATTTTTTTCGCTCGTGCTCGGCATGTGGATTGGGGTGAAAATTTTATTTTTAATTCTACATAGATGATACTTGGTGTTCAAACACACCAATGAGTTCCTTGAACTCCCTCACTCATGTAGATATAAAATTTTGAATTTTTTATTATCAAAAAAGCCATCAGCCAGTTTTGACCAAAACCGGCTGATGGACTTAAAGACCTCTAATGCACATGATCCGAACACCTTTTTTGCTCCTCTTGCACTCTATAATGTGTACATCAACTCAGAATGCATTGCGATACATCGTGTTGGAAGCAGGAATTTTTTTCGCTCGTGCTCGGCATGTGGATTGGGGTGAAAATTTTATTTTTAATTCTACATAGATGATACTTGGTGTTCAAACACACCAATGAGTTCCTTGAACTCCCTCACTCATGTAGATATAAAATTTTGAATTTTTTATTATCAAAAAAGCCATCAGCCAGTTTTGACCAAAACCGGCTGATGGACTTAAAGACCTCTAATGCACATGATCCGAACACCTTTTTTGCTCCTCTTGCACTCTATAATGTGTACATCAACTCAGAATGCATTGCGATACATCGTGTTGGAAGCAGGAATTTTTTTCGCTCGTGCTCGGCATGTGGATTGGGGTGAAAATTTTATTTTTAATTCTACATAGATGATACTTGGTGTTCAAACACACCAATGAGTTCCTTGAACTCCCTCACTCATGTAGATATAAAATTTTGAATTTTTTATTATCAAAAAAGCCATCAGCCAGTTTTGACCAAAACCGGCTGATGGACTTAAAGACCTCTAATGCACATGATCCGAACACCTTTTTTGCTCCTCTTGCACTCTATAATGTGTACATCAACTCAGAATGCATTGCGATACATCGTGTTGGAAGCAGGAATTTTTTTCGCTCGTGCTCGGCATGTGGATTGGGGTGAAAATTTTATTTTTAATTCTACATAGATGATACTTGGTGTTCAAACACACCAATGAGTTCCTTGAACTCCCTCACTCATGTAGATATAAAATTTTGAATTTTTTATTATCAAAAAAGCCATCAGCCAGTTTTGACCAAAACCGGCTGATGGACTTAAAGACCTCTAATGCACATGATCCGAACACCTTTTTTGCTCCTCTTGCACTCTATAATGTGTACATCAACTCAGAATGCATTGCGATACATCGTGTTGGAAGCAGGAATTTTTTTTGCTCGTGCTCAGCATGTGGATTGGGGTGAAAATTTTATTTTTAATTCTACATAAATGATACTTGGTGTTCAAACACACCAATGAGTTCCTTGAACTCTGAATTTTGAATACCAAGTATCATCTATGTAGAATTAAAAATAAAATTTTCACCCCAATCCACATGCCGAGCACGAGCGAAAAAAATTCCTGCTTCCAACACGATGTATCGCAATGCATTCTGAGTTGATGTACACATTATAGAGTGCAAGAGGAGCAAAAAAGGTGTTCGGATCATGTGCATTAGAGGTCTTTAAGTCCATCAGCCGGTTTTGGTCAAAACTGGCTGATGGCTTTTTTGATAATAAAAAATTCAAAATTTTATATCTACATGAGTGAGGGAGTTCAAGGAACTCATTGGTGTGTTTGAACACCAAGTATCATCTATGTAGAATTAAAAATAAAATTTTCACCCCAATCCACATGCCGAGCACGAGCGAAAAAAATTCCTGCTTCCAACACGATGTATCGCAATGCATTCTGAGTTGATGTACACATTATAGAGTGCAAGAGGAGCAAAAAAGGTGTTCGGATCATGTGCATTAGAGGTCTTTAAGTCCATCAGCCGGTTTTGGTCAAAACTGGCTGATGGCTTTTTTGATAATAAAAAATTCAAAATTTTATATCTACATGAGTGAGGGAGTTCAAGGAACTCATTGGTGTGTTTGAACACCAAGTATCATCTATGTAGAATTAAAAATAAAATTTTCACCCCAATCCACATGCCGAGCACGAGCGAAAAAAATTCCTGCTTCCAACACGATGTATCGCAATGCATTCTGAGTTGATGTACACATTATAGAGTGCAAGAGGAGCAAAAAAGGTGTTCGGATCATGTGCATTAGAGGTCTTTAAGTCCATCAGCCGGTTTTGGTCAAAACTGGCTGATGGCTTTTTTGATAATAAAAAATTCAAAATTTTATATCTACATGAGTGAGGGAGTTCAAGGAACTCATTGGTGTGTTTGAACACCAAGTATCATCTATGTAGAATTAAAAATAAAATTTTCACCCCAATCCACATGCCGAGCACGAGCGAAAAAAATTCCTGCTTCCAACACGATGTATCGCAATGCATTCTGAGTTGATGTACACATTATAGAGTGCAAGAGGAGCAAAAAAGGTGTTCGGATCATGTGCATTAGAGGTCTTTAAGTCCATCAGCCGGTTTTGGTCAAAACTGGCTGATGGCTTTTTCGATAATAAAAAATTCAAAATTTTATATCTACATGAGTGAGGGAGTTCAAGGAACTCATTGGTGTGTTTGAACACCAAGTATCATCTATGTAGAATTAAAAATAAAATTTTCACCCCAATCCACATGCCGAGCACGAGCGAAAAAAATTCCTGCTTCCAACATGATGTATCGCAATGCATTCTGAGTTGATGTACACATTATAGAGTGTAAGAGGAGCAAAAAAGGTGTTCGGATCATGTGCTTCCGAGGTGTGTAAGTCCATCAGCCGATTTTATCCAAAATCGGCTGATGGCTTAATTGATATTAGAAAAATAAAATAATTATATCCATATGAGTGACGGAGTCTAAGGAACTCATTGGAACTCACATTGAGCTGTCATGCTGGAGTACAGGGAACTCATTGGGAGCGGTTTGTGCTCAGGGAGAATGTGGTTTAGGCATTTATACAAGCAGGTGAAGGGCATGCTGCATGTGAGGTGGAGATTAACCCAATTTAAGAATTGGTTCTTGTTGGTAATTCAATGAACAATATCGAAAATAAACCAAACTTGAACTCAAAAATTTGATGTCAATTTAACATTTACTCACAAAAGGGTAATTGTGCTATAAGAATACATTAGAACAAGTTGTACAGGAACATTAAAGAATGGATTTAACAAGTTGAAAAAAAAAAGTTAGATTGATGAGGACGGATGAGTCAAACCAAAAACTCAACCGTCAATCAATTTTTTCCTTCAGTTTAATCATTCAAGATAAAAAACATTCTTTGAACATCTTGTACAATAGGTGTTCCGTGTCTTGCTTTCTCCAATATTTGTGTGATTAAGGTCTTCATTTCTTGATTGTCAACATAGTTAACTTCATCCATTGCATGAACCTCATGAGTAGCTAACAATCCCATGTCCTTCGACTTCTGATCCCACAATGGCTCCCATATCAAATTCTCATCAGATGAATGCAAGTAATATCCAATATGGTCCTTTGATCGAGTTAGTTGCAATGATCGGTTCTCCTCCATGTTTGCAAGCGAAAGTCCCTGTCAAACCATAACCGCAAACAAGCTGTAGTAATTTTCAGCAAAGGGGAAAAAGAACAAGTCTCAAAAAGACAATGGTAGATAGTAATTGATCAGCTAGAAAGATAAAGAAATATACAATTCAGATGAATCCTGATGGTTAAATTAAGTACGTTAATGCATTGACTTAATCTTCCTCCTTCTTCTCTTCCTCTTCCGATCCCCTTTCCTCATGAATGCGGAGGTGCCCTGCAAAACTGCCCTCGTCAAAATCTAAAAATAGGCAAAGGGGGTGAAGAAACGAGAGGAGTGACGGGCGAGCAGGGGGGTGGGCCGAATGCAGCGACGCAAGAGGAGCGAGTAGGATTTAGGATTTTGGGTAGAGGGGTCGGGTTTTTCTTCGTCGGTGTGCTTCGCCTCAGCAGATTTGTCAAGTTCCAGTTTTTCCCCTTCTCCATGGACCTTCTCCTTCCCCTCCGACGGCTCTGACTCGTCTCTAAATAGCTTGTTCTTGAGGATGACCTCCTCGACGGCAGCTCTGAGCTCCACCAGCGCCTTCCTCTCGGATTCCTTGAGATCCGACAAGAAGTTGCTCTCCTCCCTGAAGGACGAGGCCTTCTCCGCAACAGGATCACCCTTCTTGTTCTTCACCTCCGCTGCATCCTTCTCGGCTTCCTTTTCAACCACAGCGGAATCTCAAATTGAGAATCGACCGCGCGATTTTGGGAGAGGCGGGATTTTATTTCGGGATTTCGTTCAGGCCACGGTGGAGGAGGATGAACAGTGAAAATCCTCGCCACGTCAGATGTCGCGGACGAGGCGCGTAAACAGAGCGCGCAGGATATCATTCCTGTATATATATATATATATATATATATATATATATATATATAAGTTAGAGTTTGGTGCGAGGAAGGAGTTAAAGGCTTGGGGAAATTAGGGTTTATGTCTGCGTACTTGCGCTCGTGGACATGAGCTACCTTTTTATAGCAGTTAATCTCCGAAATATTAGCAACCGTTTAAGAAATATTCTAACGTACTTGTTCCGTTCTAGAAAGATTCCATTTGTTGATAGATATTCGAGTGTGTTCCTATTTTCACGGAAGAATCAGCTTTGTGCTCCCCGATTTAGGCGGAACGACCTTGTCTCCTAATGAGTATCACGTGCCGAGGATTGACACTGAATGTAGGAAGCGTGCTGAAATCGAGCCATGAGGTCGGCATGTGATATGGGAGGCGTGTCAAGACTGAGTCATGAGGTCGGCACACAATACAGGGAGTGTGTAGAGATCGGGTTATGAGGTCGGCACGTGACGTAGGAGACGTATCAAGACCAGGTCTCGAGGTCGACATGTGAGGCAAGAAGCGTGCCAAGACCAAGTCATGAGGTCGGCCCACAAGTCGGGGAGCATGTAGAGACCGAGTTAGGAGGTTGGTATATGCTTAAGGAAGCATACCGAGACCGGAGAGGGAGGTTGGCACATGCGTAAGGAAGCATATCGAGATCGGAGAAAGAGATCGACACATACTTAAGGAGACACATTGAGATCGGAGAGGAAGGTCGGCACATGCTTAAGGAAGTATACCGAAACTGAAATAGGAGGTCGGGGTTTCAGGCAACAGCTCACAAAAATTAATCGATATTTATATTTACTTTTTTTCTCATTTCTTGTTACACCCGACATCCACCTCCTCGCTAAATATCTTTACCGGATCAATATCCCTACTAAATCACAGACAAATATCAGAAATTCATCCTTGAGATTTGTTTTTTTTAAACAAAAAAGAGAAGGTATCAAGATTAAATTAATTGACTCTCACCGAAAAATGATGAAGCTATGTAGTGACAAACGATATGACTCTCACTGAAAAATGATGAAGCTATGCGTAGTTGCAAACGATAAAACCTATTGTATTAGGAAAAGAAAAACATTAAAAAAAATGGCGTATTA
>NW_027431661.1:0-21637 GCF_044706935.1 Curcuma longa
CCCAAGGTGTTAACCAATATTTTAATGGTGACAAATCTGGTTAAAGTTAAGGTTCATCCTGTTTTGACGAATCTACCTTGAGTACACAGATTTAGATCTGACACTAGGCAGGAAGTCCAGGTGGGTCTCTCTAGACCTGACACTTGGCAGGAAGACCAGATGGGTCAGCTGGACCTGACATCTGGCAAATGGACTTGGCAGATCTGTCTAGACCTGACGTCAAGTCAAGGAAGTCCTGGTGGATCAACACATCAAACCGGTCTGTCTAGACCTGAGGGTTGATACATGGTAAGCAAGGTAAGTTTTAGAGGAGAGAGGTCCTACTTGGACAAGTGAGGACGCGTTTTCTCGAAAGTCGTCAATCCAACCAAGGAACCGTCCCGGAGTCCTAGGTTGAGATTGGACAGCAGTATAGCTGTCAATTAATAACTATTATTTTGTTCTAACCTCTGTCTTGCAGGATATATTTTTGGTATTGGAACTAATGTGGTTTTGCAGGGTCAGAAAGTTAACCCGAATCCGCGAAGTTAAATCTTTCCACGGTTCCATCGACGGATCCAAAAGAACTCAACTCGGGTCGAGCTCAGGTTAATCTCCAATAGGATCAAGCTAGGTCCGTTCAAAATCAAAGAAAAAAAAAAAAAAAAAAAAAAATGGTCCGTTCAAAATCAAAGCAAAAAAAAAAAAAAAAAAAAAATCAAAAAGTCAACAAAAACGGCTCTATGCGATCTGATCAAAAAAAAAAAAAAAAAAAAAAAAAAAAATTGAACGGGATCATTTGCCACGTTCATGGCTCAGAGGAAGAAGTGGAGGAAGAATCGGATCCAGAATGCCACCATACTTCTATTTAAAGGCTGCTCGAGTACCCTATTCAAAAGCATCCCGAATTTTCACAAGTGGCTGAACCTTTGAACACCGACTCTCTGCGTGCATAGCTTCTACACCTACGCCGACGATCCCAAATTCTTCATCTACTACGGCGTTGGTAAAGTTTTAATTGCTGCATTCATTACATTAATTGCTATAGGAGGACGGTTGGCTTGTAACCGCTCCTTCTAAATCTTTTTGTAATATCGTTCGACGTAGTGTTTTGCCCATCGATACGGTTCTCTAACCGTGGGGCCTTGGAGTAGGAGTCTGGAAGGGCTCCGAACCAAGTAAAATCGACCAGTGTCTCCTTTCTATTTTCTGTTTATTTTCTTTTCTATTTTCCGCTGCAATTTTATTTACGACTCTGTTTAAAAATAAGAAAAACGGTTTTACGCTATTCACCCCCCCTCTAGCGTTCTCGATCCTTCAATTGGTATCAGAGCGGGGTAGCTTGTAGTCGGTGCAACCACCACTCAAGCACGTTTTTCGTTGTTCTTTTTAATTATTATTATTTTTCCCGCACTACTAATCCCAAGGCGAAGTCTTGGAACAGTTCTTTTTGCTTTTCTATAATTTTTCAGGATGTCGTACGTAGAGGGCCATAGCACTGTTCGTCCCCCGCTCTTCAATGGGGATGACTTTGTTTATTGGCGAAGCCGAATGGAGTACTACCTGAAGACCCAAGTGCAAACCTGGATCATCATCAAGACCGGCTTCACTCTACCAACCGACGATAAAGGAATACCGGTAAGTATTGATAAGTGGACCCCAGAAATAATGAGGGCTATTGAAGCAGACGCCAAAGCCACCCAGATTCTCCAGTGTGGGCTAAGCAAGGAGGAGCTCAACCGCGTCGGCCCATTCATCAGCGCTAAGGACCTCTGGGATAAGCTGATCGAATTGCACGAAGGCACGACCGACACCAAGGTAACAAAGCGCGACCTTTTAATTAATAAATTGTTTAATATAAAAATGCAGGAAGGCGAGACAGTCAATCAACTGCAATCAAGGGTCAAGGACATCCTAAATGGGCTCCATGCAATCGGACAAAAAATTGAGAACCGGGACATCATCAGGTATGTTTTAAACTCGTTTCCCCGTACAACCTCTTGGATGTCATTAGTAGATGCATATAGGATATCTAAGGACTTGTCTACAGTTAAATTAGATGACCTGTTTTCTGAATTTGAATTATATGAGCAGATTAACTCGGGCCAAACCGAGAAAGGTATTGCGTTAATTGCAGGTAAAACAAAGAACAAGGAAAGGAAGGCCAAAGTACAACCCGAACCAGAGTCAGACGACGACTCCAGCGACGACGATGAAGATCTAACGGAAATCGTCAATCTGGTGCGCAGAATGGTGAAGAAGAAGCGGTTCAACAAAAAGGAGCTGAAAAGCATCATCCAAGGAAAAGGTCAAAGGTCGTCAAGACCAATATCGGAGGTAACTTGCTACGGATGCCAGCAAAAGGGACACTACCGTCATAAGTGCCCTAATCTCAAGGAGTCAAAGAAGCCAAAGAAGAAGAAAGCTCTAAAAGCAACATGGGACGAATCTTCCTCCGAGTCAGACGGCGAGGACACCCAACAAACCAGCTACTTGGCACTAATGGCGAACCATCACGAGTCAGAATCTGAAGCCGAGTCCGAGTCGAGCCACGGATCAGCATCCGAGTCAGACGACGAAACTGAGGTAAGTCCAGCTTTAGTTAATCGTCTTTACGATATTATTACTGTGTTGAGTAAAAAACTAGATAAATCTAAGGACAAGGTCAAGTCCCTTCGCAAAGAGGTCGAAGATCTCAAGAAGGTGACTGAACCCAGTTCTCCAGCTGATCAGGTTCAGGTTCGAACCTCAACTCAAGTTGAAAAACTTGAGGAAGAGAATTCCAACTTGAAACATCAAGTTGAGGAACTAACTGGTTCATTGGAACAGTTCACTACTAGTTCCAAGTATCTGAAAATGATGCTTGGAAACCAAAGAGCTGTACACAATGGAGCAGGACTTGGGTTCAAGACCAAGAAGAGATTCACATCCTTTATCTCCCTCACAAATAGGTCTAGTATAAGACAAGCATGGGTCCCAAAACAATGTTTGCATGTTAAAAACAACTCTAATTTCTATTGGGTTCCCAAGGGTAAAGTTCATTACCTAGATAGACCTTATCAGGGTAATGATCCAGGGGGATCCAACAGAAAAACAATTCATGTTACATGATAATAACCTTACTTGATTGTTTGCTTGTTTGTTTATTTACTTTCATGCAAATTGCCATGTTTAGGTTAGAAACAATTTAGTTAAGGACTTAGTATGGTTAATCTTAAATAGTTAGGCTAGGGTCTACTAAATTCAATTTAAAGTAAACTTTCTTTATGAAGCCTTAACCAGTGGTTGTTGTTCCAATAAGGCTTCGGCCAAAGAAGACCATTGTGTCTCGCCACCAACAGTTGGTTTCCAACTGAAAGCTGATTATTGAAATTTACTTTTAATTGGACACTTAGTTAACCCTATCTAACCTTAGATTAAGTCATACTTAGTACTCACAATAATCAAAGATTAAAAATTGAATTACATCTCATCAAAACAAGTAAGGCACCTGTTTTGAAAACTTAGACTGGGATGAGATGTTAGGTTCAAAAATTTAGTTAAACCTAAACTTAATCCAATCCCAATTTTACCTAATCAAGTTAAAACCCAAATAATTAATATTACTTAATTAAACTCGAAATTAAATTTAACCCAAATTAAGACACAAAACTTGACTCAACTCAAGTCATCTCACATTAAATCCATAGGTTTAACGTGATTGAAAATTTAGAATTGGGTGAGATGACAAAAATCTAACTTCACAACCTTTAAAACCACCCTGGTCTGGAAGTCTACTTCGAAGAACCTATTTGGTCGACCCAAAACTAAGTCTATTTCTAACTCAAAATAACTAAAAGTCAACTTAAACAATTAAAAATTCAACAACGTCTATTGATTACTTACACGTGGTTAACTCGTGTAGGGCCCGAGTCAATGGATGTTGGACAGCGGGTGTTCCAGACACATGACTGGAGACCGCCAAAAATTCACTGACTTCAAGTTTAAAACCTTAGGGTCAGTTGCCTTTGGAAACAATGGCAAACTTAAGGTAATTGGGTCAGGTAACATTGAACTGACTTCTAATTTTATTATTCGCAATGTTTTGTTGGTTGAAAATTTTAGTTTTAATTTATTAAGTATTAGTCAATTATGTGATAATGGTTTTAGTATAAATTTTTCTTCTAATGCATGTTTAATTCAAAACATAGAAGATCCTTCAATAACACTTAAGGGCATTAGGAAGGAAAATATTTACACAATTAACCTACCTACCTACTCAGCCAAGTGTCTTTTGACACAACAAGAAGAAGCATGGCTATGGCACAGGAGACTGTGCCATGCCCATTTAAGGCTAATTAAGAAAATTAAAAATAAAGACTTAGTCAGAGGTTTACCTAAAATCAAAAACTTAGACAAGAAAATCTGTAACGCATGTCAACAAGGTAAACAAACTAGGTCATCACACCACTTGACTAATCAAACCCGAACCTTAACCATACTTGAGCTATTACACCTAGATCTATTTGACTCACATGGAACTAAATCCCTAAATGGAAGTAACTATTGCCTAGTAATCGTTGATGATTTATCAAGGTATACTTGGGTAAAGTTCTTAAGGACAAAAGACCAAACCTTTGAGTCATTTAGCAATTTCTGTAAATTAATTGAAAATGAAAAAGGGGTCAAAGTCAAACGAATCCGAAGTGACCATGGTGGTGAATTCGAGAACCATAGGTTTACCCAATTTTGTATAGAGAATGGCTACCACCATGAATTTTCATGTCCTAGGACCCCCCAACAAAATGGTATAGTCGAAAGGAAAAATAGGACACTTCAAGAAGCCGCACGAACCATGTTAAACGAATACGACCTACCAAAACACTTTTGGGCAGAAGCGATTAACACCGCCTGTTATGTCCAAAATAGGATTCTAATCAACAAACACTTAGTAAAAACCCCCTACGAAATCTTTTACAATAAAAAACCTACCCTAGGGTATTTAAGAGTTTTTGGATGTAAGGTACATATACTAAACACAAAAGACTACTTAGGGAAATTTTCAACTAAAACCATGAACGGAATTTTCTTAGGGTACTCAACCACAAGCAGAGCCTATAGAGTCTTCAATAAGACCACTCAAAAAGTAGAAGAAACCATCAATGTAATTTTTGATGAAGAAAATAATAATACACCTAAATCTGACTTAGTTCAAATTGACAAACTTAACCTAGAAGAAGAGGAAGTCAAGACTGAACCAAATACAAACCTTCAAAATGAACCAACTAATGAGTCACGACCGACCAGAACAAGTCGTAATCACCCTATCGACCAAATTTTGGGTGATCCAAACTCAGGAATCAGAACTCGAGCCTCATTTAGAAACCTTAGTCAGATAGCTCTAATCTCCAAAATCGAACCCAAAACCATAGAAGAAGCTCTTCCTGACCCTGATTGGATAATCGCCATGCAGGAAGAGCTAGCCCAATTTGAACGAAACCAAGTTTGGGACTTAGTACCACCACCATCTGACAAATCTATTATTGGTACTAGATGGGTATTTAGAAATAAACTAGATGACAAGGGTGAAATTGTAAGAAATAAAGCTCGACTAGTAGCTAAAGGATTTAGTCAAGTAGAAGGGCTAGATTATGATGAAACCTACGCACCTGTAGCTAGACTTGAGTCCATTAGGATGTTGCTAGCTTATGCAGCACATAAAGGATTTAAATTATATCAAATGGACGTAAAGTCAGCATTTTTAAATGGTTTCATTAAAGAAGAAGTATATGTAAGTCAACCACCTGGATTTGAGGATTTAGACCATCCAAACCATGTTTTTAAACTAAAGAAAGCGTTGTACGGTCTAAAACAAGCACCTAGGGCTTGGTACGATAGGTTATCAAAACATCTAATTTCAAAAGGGTTCAACCAAGGACAAATCGACCCGACCTTATTCATCAAAGCCCTAGATAATCATATATTTATCGCCCAAGTCTATGTCGATGACATTATATTTGGATCTTCCAACTCATCATTCTTAAAGGAATTTATAGCCTTAATGGAAAATGAGTTCGAAATGAACTTAGTAGGAGAACTTAATTTCTTTTTAGGCTTACAAATAAAACAAACAAAAGATGGAAACTATGTATATCAACATAAATATGCTAAAGAGTTAGTTAAGAAATTTGGAATGGAAAATTCAAAGGAAATCAACACACCAATGGCAACAACCGTAAAAATAGACAATGACCCTAACGGACAACCTGTAGATCTAAAACACTATAGGAGTGCCATAGGTAGCCTACTATACCTTACCGCTAGTAGACCTGACATTATTTTTGCAGTAGGTATGTGTGCAAGGTACCAGACTTGTGCAAAAGAGTCACACCTAACCTTAGTCAAAAGAATAATTAGATATGTTAAGGGCACCCTAAATGTTGGACTCTGGTACCCTAGAACAACCAATTTTGACTTACTAGGTTACTCTGACTCAGACTATGCCGGCTGCAAACTTGACCGAAAAAGTACAAGTGGCAGCTGCCAACTACTAGGATGTTCTCTAGTCAGCTGGTGTAGTAGAAAGCAACATTGTGTTGCACTTTCAACTACTGAGGCAGAGTACATAGCCATGGGTGAGTGTGTAGCTCAACTACTCTGGATGATGCACACTTTAAAAGACTATCAACTAAATTACCATAATGTTAAAATCTTAATTGATAACATTAGTTCAATTAACTTGACTAAAAACCCAGTGCATCATTCACGAACAAAACATATCGAAGTAAAACACCATTTCATAAGGGACCATGTAGCAAAAGGAACTATTGTGTTAGATTATGTGGAATCTAAGTCCAACCTAGCTGACATATTTACTAAACCCTTACCCGAATCTGAGTTTAGCACACTCAGAAGACAGCTAGGAATGTGCTCAATAGAATAGAAAATATTTTCTTTTTACTACATGAAATGCCCTTTAAAATTCTGTTAATGATTTATCCCTGTCTTTTGGAACTAGCCTAGGCACTACCGTAGAAATCATGTACCCTTAGTTTTAAGAGCCATGATTTTCTTTTTTTCCGCATCTCACAAACACCTAGGGATTACCTTGTTTGTGTACTGAGACACTTAGAAACGGTGTGAGATGTTTAGGGCTAAAAAGCCGGGATTTAAGATGCTTATATCTGTGCATCGCTATAAATCAAGGCTAAAAACCATCGAACATAGATTGATCAAGTTAAGTAAATCATTTGGTTCAATATTGACCTTTACTTAACTTGACTAACTTGATGAAGGCTTCTATCTTCTAGATAGTCAAGCTGAGACTCAAAGTTAGACATTTAAAAACTTTGTTTTGAGACACATGCTTGACCTATTTAATCTATCTATTTTTTTGATATGTGTCAAAAAGGGGGAGATAGGGGTTAAAAGTTAAAAGTTAAAAAAATTTTTTTTTAAATGTAAAATTTACTTAAGTGTATTAGGAGTATGTCTTTAATTAAGGGGGAGTTTCACCTCACCTTAGTAAAAGGGATACTTTACTTAATCAAATAAGTATGTCTTTAATTAAGGGGGAGTTTCACCTCACCTTAGTCAAAGAGTACTTAAATTAACACTTAAGAAGTTTACTGCTTCATTAATTAAGGGGGAGTTTCACCTCACCTTAAGTAATGCATCTATTTACTTAATTTTTACTTAACTTTAAACAGTTTTTGTCACACATCAAAAAGGGGGAGATTGTTGGTGCAGGTTGCACCAGAATCGAACCCAAGGTGTTAACCAATATTTTAATGGTGACAAATCTGGTTAAAGTTAAGGTTCATCCTGTTTTGACGAATCTACCTTGAGTACACAGATTTAGATCTGACACTAGGCAGGAAGTCCAGGTGGGTCTCTCTAGACCTGACACTTGGCAGGAAGACCAGATGGGTCAGCTGGACCTGACATCTGGCAAATGGACTTGGCAGATCTGTCTAGACCTGACGTCAAGTCAAGGAAGTCCTGGTGGATCAACACATCAAACCGGTCTGTCTAGACCTGAGGGTTGATACATGGTAAGCAAGGTAAGTTTTAGAGGAGAGAGGTCCTACTTGGACAAGTGAGGACGCGTTTTCTCGAAAGTCGTCAATCCAACCAAGGAACCGTCCCGGAGTCCTAGGTTGAGATTGGACAGCAGTATAGCTGTCAATTAATAACTATCATTTTGTTCTAACCTCTGTCTTGCAGGATATATTTTTGGTATTGGAACTAATGTGGTTTTGCAGGGTCAGAAAGTTAACCCGAATCCGCGAAGTTAAATCTTTCCACGGTTCCATCGACGGATCCAAAAGAACTCAACTCGGGTCGAGCTCAGGTTAGCCATATCTCATAGGATCAAGGGTCCGTTCAAAATCAAAGCAAAAAAAAAAAAAAAAAAAAAAAAAGTCCGTTCAAAATCAAAGCAAAAAAAAAAAAATCAAAAAGTCAACAAAAACGGCTATGCGATCTGATCAAAACAAAAAAAAAAAAAAAAAAAAAAAAAAAAATTGAACGGAAGAATATGATCATTTGCCACGTTCATGGCTCAGAGGAAGAAGTGGAGGAAGAATCGGATCCAGAATGCCACCATACTTCTATTTAAAGGCTGCTCGAGTACCCTATTCAAAAAGCATCCCGAATTTTCACAAGTGGCTGAACCTTTGAACACCGACTCTCTGCGTGCATAGCTTCTACACCTACGCCGACGATCCCAAATTCTTCATCTACTACGGCGTTGGTAAAGTTTTAATTGCTGCATTCATTACATTAATTGCTATAGGAGGACGGTTGGCTTGTAACCGCTCCTTCTAAATCTTTTTGTAATATCGTTCGACGTAGTGTTTTGCCCATCGATACGGTTCTCTAACCGTGGGGCCTTGGAGTAGGAGTCTGGAAGGGCTCCGAACCAAGTAAAATCGACCAGTGTCTCCTTTCTATTTTCTGTTTATTTTCTTTTCTATTTTCCGCTGCAATTTTATTTACGACTCTGTTTAAAAATAAGAAAAACGGTTTTACGCTATTCACCCCCCCTCTAGCGTTCTCGATCCTTCAGTTAGCGTTGATCTCTTGTTTTCTCTTTTATATTTTTGCTTCCGCTAATCTCTGTGCAGAGAAAGATCAAGAAAAATTGAGAAACGCTATTCACCCCCCCCCCCCCCCCCCCTCTAGCGAACCAACCGATCCTAACACAATGTGCTAGCGATTCAAGGGATTTCCAGCTGGAACCTTAAATCTTCGTTTCAGCTCTGTTCGGCGCATTTCAGAGGGTTTCTGAGCTGCATTGCATCTGGATTGATTCGGAGCAAGCCGAGCTTGGTTCGTGAGAAGCTAATCTGGAATTTCTGGTCCCTTAATCGGTTCTTGTGTGACGGCAAGAATGAATTGATTGGAAGGAAAATCCGAGTCCCTGCATTTCTGCTGTTCTGTTTTCTGTTTTTGCTGTTTAAATTTCAGAAACTTTGTTTGTTCAATTGTTTCAACAATTTGTGAATGCTAGCTACCTACTTAATACTTTAGCCATTGTTTGTTATCCTGATTTGTTTTTAGAGTTTAATTAGATTCGTTTCAAACCTTCTTGAATCTGAACCGTATCACCGAAACTTGCAATCGGTACTGTTCAGTATCAGGTTGAATACAAGTTTCGGGCTTTAAGTTTGTTAGTTAATCTTTTGTTGTTTGTGTTGGTAAATTGTAGTGATTAGTTGATTGCATCTTTGCTTTGATCTTTGTAAGCTAGATCAGTTTCTTTAAACTCAATTTCTTGTCTTAGTCTAGCTTCTAAATTCCCTAATTTCCTCAATTGCATTTCGTTTTTCTTGATTCATTGCATTTGATGTTTTTATTTCATTTTCAATTGATTTGAAAAACACTAAAACCTCATTTTCATAGAAAACCCCAAAAATATGACACAAAAGCTTAAATTGAACAATTGTCTACTAGCCCTTGGAAAAATACGACTCGAGGCCCCTATACTTCATTTATTTGAATTTATTATGGGTTTTCGATAAAAATATAAATTCTAATTTGCAACCCTACTCGTGACACATTGCAAATCTAGGGTTGTCAGCACCCTGAACTAATCCGATTCAATTTAGTCGGTCTTTATCAGGGTCAATTCCATCTTATCCGAGCAACTAGACCTTATAAGGGCGTCTAGACCATTCCAAATGCCCGGAGTATAATCCACAAGCCCAAAATTAGTCAACTAGGTTTGACTTGAGTTGACTTCCAGACTTGGTTCAGCTACTTTTGTTTGCTCCTCTTATACTTCCTCAGTCTTGCTTATAGCTCTTAGTTCCTACCAGATAAGCATATAAATAAGCAACCTAAGTATACCTATAGTCTATTTAACCTACTAGGCTTATTCGTGTCTAACTTTCAATTAGGACAGTCAGTTCCACAAGTAGACTCCCCACCTGCCAAATATCAAATCACCCTTGACTTATTTGGACTTTCCCTTGCCTAACCTCTAGTTAGTATAAGTCACTCGGTAGACTTCTCACCTGCCAAACATTCGATCATCCTTGACCTACTTGGACTTTTCCTTGCCTAACCTCCAGTTTAGATTTAATCACTTAGTAGACTTCCCACCTGCCCAATCTCTCAGATCAAGACTTCCTACCCAGCTTCACTCACCAAGACTTCCTCTGCCTAGCCTCCAGTTAGGACTTCCCATGCATAGCCTCTAACTAGGACTTCCCCTGCCTAGCCTCCAACTATGACTTCTCTTGCCTAGCCTCCAACTAGGACTTCTCCTTAACTGGTTCAACTGACTAAGACTTTTCGCTAGTTTTCTAGTCAAATTGACCTAACAAGACTTCACTCACATCCAAACATTAAGTCTTGTTTGAATTAACCCTTGGTCAAACTAATCAGACCTAGGCATATTGTCAAACATCAAAATCCAGGAGGCAGACTGATACTCCATGCACCAATAATCTCTCCCTTTTTATGTTTGATAATTTTTTAAGTTAAATCAAGGCAGGATTTTATGAATTTAGGAGAATTCTAGATTTTTAACTTAAGTTTCCATTCTCCCCCTTTTCATACATCAAAAAGTTTATTATACCAACAAGTAACGTATTTCCTATGGTCATAACTTAGTCTAAGCATTTCTTGAAAGACCATAGTAGATTATTTCAAAAATAGGATTTTCAAAAATAAGTTTTAAAATGTGTTTTAGATATTTTTTCAAATATTTTTAAAATAAATTTTAAAAAATATTTTTTAAAGGAGTTTTACAAAGGTTTTCAATAGTGTTTTTCAAAGGTATTTTCAAAATAGTTTTAAAATTATTATAAAATAAAATTTTTTTGAAAATTTATTTATTATTTTTTTAATAGGATCTCCCCCTTAACCGAACACGTCCTTAAGGCTCTTTATTAACCACAAAGCAACCTCCCTACATGTCTTAAGGTTTGATCCACATTAAAATAATAATTAAAAATAATTTTAAAACATGATTTTGAAATAGATTTTGAAGGGTTTTTCACAGGGATTTTCAAGGATTTATAAAAAATAATTTTAAAAATATATTTGCTCTTTTGATTTTGAATCTCCCCCTTAATCTGACACTCCCTTAGGATTTCTTGTTAATCGCAAGGCATGCTCCCTATGTGTCTTAGAGGTCAATCCAAGTCAATAGAATAAGTAACTTATGATTTTTTAAAATATGACTTTTAATTTGGACTTCCCTCTAAATCTGATACTTCCTTAGAACTCCTTATTGACCACAACCATGAGTTTTCAAAAAGTTTTTAAGTAATGTTTAGATGGTCTTTTGAAAATAGGATCTTTCAAGAATAACCTTCCCATCAACTAGACACTCTCTTAGAGCATCCTTATTAACCATAAGATATTTCTGCCTATGTGTCTTAGGGTTGTAGCAATAATGTTGACCTAAAAATTTTATGTCTAAGTGTTGGTCAACTAATTTTCAAATATATAGTATTTTAAAAATTATAGTATAATTACACACAACAAACATGAATGTCAAGTAATTATCAAATTTTTAAAAATAATTTTTAAAAAATAATTTAATAGTTTTTGAAAATATTTTTTAAAATTTTATGATTTAATAGTCCTTATCATCTCACCCATTCTAAGTATATAACTACATGGCATACAAGGGTTGCCTTATGAGTTTTATGAAATAATTTATCAATTTTATCTTTATTTAATTTAAGTTAAGTTCTAATAAGTGTTTGATCTTGTGTTATATTCAGGTTTAACCATCAGTTAGTTAAGTCCACATGTCAAAAATTGACTTCCAAGTTGTGGCGAGGCAGAGACCTTCTTGGTTATCAGAACAATGATCATTTTCTTAGACAAATTCTTTTTAAAAAATTATATTCTTAATCGACTTCTTGAGAAACTTTGATCTAACTAGCCTAGGATGTAGCGAGGTAGCTTCAGTTAGTTCCACTTAGCTAAGCAAATCAAGCAAGGTACTCCTTATCCCACTTGACTACCTAGACTAAGCTTTCTTGACATACTATCATCTCATCCTATTCTGGTACTATATTGGACAAGTGTCAACCAGTTATTTATCCTTAACTTACTATTCTAAGATAAGCAGAAATTAAACATGATGATATGATATTTATGTGCATATAATAATAAAGCATATGCATGTACATGGGAGATATGCATAAGTCAATCAAGTCAAATATTTTTTTTAATTTCTAATAATGTATCATATTCTCAATTTGATATATTTCATGTGGACCCACAAATGTGTCAACTCACTTTGATACATTTTAAATTTTATTAAGTTTTATTTCATTCAATAATATTTTAAATTAATTTCATAATTATAAGTATTTTATTATAATTAAGTTCATGAATTTTAATTATGTTTATTTTTAAATTTTTAATTGAATTAAGTTATGTTCCATAATTAAATAGAACTTAATAATAATTAATTTAATTATGAAAATTTGAGTTCTTAAAATTTAAATTTGATTTGTTAAAATTGATAAATTAGTTTTTTTAGTATTAGGATTTAATTTTAAATTTTTTAGATTTAATTTAAAATTTTTAGAGTTATTCATCGTTTCATAATTAAATAATGGTACATGATTGTAATTAATTTTATTATTTAAATTTGGATTTTTAATGTTTAAATTTGAATTAGTATTTTTAAAGTTTAAAAATTTATTATAAGAATTCTTAGTATTTAATTTTGAGTTTTTAGTGGTTAAATTATTAATTTAAAATTTTATCTTGTAAGATTTTGACTTTATCTTATTATTTAGATTATCTTGATTATTTGATTCTGAATTATTAATTAAATTATTAGATTTATCTTGATTATTATTAATTTTATCTAATTTGATTGAATTATTATCTACTTTCATATTAATTAAATTTTAAATTTTTAATTTTTTATTATATATCTTGGTTGAATAGGTTAAAAAATTAGTCTAATTTTTTATTTATTTAAATTAAATCTAGATTAATTAATTTAAATTATTAATGATTAAATTTATTAAATTTAAATTAGTCAAATTATTGTTTAATTTAGATTTATTAATTGATTTATTTAAATTAGATGAATTTTTATTCTTGATAAGATTTAGGTTTGAATTTTTCAAATCAATTAAATTTGAATTGTTTAAGTTTAAATTTTTTAAATCAATTAAATTTGAATTTTTGAAATTTAAATTTTTTAAATCAATTAAGTTTGAATTATCTGAATTAGTCATATTAATATTTTTATTAAATAAATTAACATTTTCTAGCTTATCAACAAGAGTAGATCTAGCATGTAAAATTCTAAGGGTATTTTTAGAAATTTAAGCACTTATCGGAATCGCAACCCCTAATTTTGATTTCTTCTCCGCCTTCTTCTCTGAGCATTGGTTTTTGTAGTGTCCGTGTTTCTGGCACTTGAATCACATTATGTGCTCTTTGTATCGCCAGACTCCTAACATCAGTTGCTCGTTTGTCGCCGATGGTGTCGTCCGAGTCTTATGAGTAGGACAATAATTTTTATAGTGCCCTCTCTCCTGACACTTAGAATAAATTATATTAATTTAAAAATAAACTTTAAAATAGTTATCTCTCTCCCCCTCCATCTTTACCGTCATGTACCCATGGCGATTAGTTCAATCAAGAGCATGTCTACTCTGATACCAATTGTAGGACCGATATGCGCTAGAGGGGGTGAATAGTGCTCGAAATTTATTCGTTCTATCAAAACACTAATAGCTGATATTATAAAATAAATCAGGAGACTCATGGATTTTTACTTAGTTCCTAACACCCTAGGATTAATACATCCAAGACCTATGTATGAACAGGCGGGTCCATTAATGGTCTCCTTTTTGAAACTTTTTCGAAGGCAAAAAAATCTGTCTTACAGTCCAATAATATAAAAGATAAGTACAAAAAGTAAGACTTAAACAAAATAACCAAACGTTCATGTAGAGGCCGATCCGGAAGTCCTGAGTCCAGCGCATCCTTCCTGGAGCTTCCCCGATCGCACAAGTTTGGCTCCGTTCATATTCAGCAGCACCACAGTATGAAGATGAATGAAAATTAGGGTTGTATTCTTGTGCTAGATATGGAGGCCATATAAAGATATTTTCGGGCTCTCGGATACCATTCTAGGTGCCCCGAACCGATCCGATCTGATTCAATTTTGTCGATCTTTATCAGGGTCAATTCCACCTTATCCAGTTGCCTAGACCTTACAAGGGTGCCTGGACCATTCCGTACCCTCAAAGTATAATCTGAGCACCTAAAATTAATCAACAAGGTTTGATCTGAGTTGACTTCCAGACTTGGTTCGGCTCCTTCTGTTTGCTCCTCTTATGCTTTCTCAGTTTTGCTTCCAGTTCCTGGTTCCTACAAGATAACTATACAAATAAGCAACCTAAGTCTATTTGTAGTCTGTCTGACCTACTTGGCTTACTCGTGCCTAACTTTCAATTAGGGTTAGTCACTTCCACAACTAGACTTCCCACCTGCCAAACATTCGATCACCCTTGCCCTGTTTAGACTTTTCCTTGCCTAACCTCCAATTAGGATTAGTCACTCGATAGACTTCTCACATGTCAAATATCCGATCATCCTTGACTTGTTTGGACTTTTCTTTACCTAACATCCAATTAGGTCTAGTCACTTAGTAGACTTCCTACCTGCCCAATCTCTCATATCAGGACTTCCTATCTAGCTTCACTCACTAGGACTTCCTCTGTTTATTCTCCAACTAGGACTTTCACTGCTTAGCCTCTTGCTAGGACTTCTCCTACCTAACCTCTAGCTAAAACTTCTCCTACCTAGCCTCCAAACTAGGACTTCTCCTGTCTAGCCTCCAACTAGGACTTCTCCTTGCCTAGTCAATTTGACTAGGACTTCCTTGTCTGGTCTAACTAATTAGGATTTCTTGTTAGTCTTATGGTCAAACTGACATGATTAGACTTCACTCACATTCTAACATTAAGTATTATTTGAATCAACCCTTGGTCAAACTGATAAGAGTCAGGTATATTATCAAACATCGAAACCCTAGAGGCAGACTGGTGCTCCCTGCACCAACAGTACTGAAAAAAGGATAATGTAGGAGGAAATGTAGTTATGGTGTGGAAGTATGGTTCTAAGACCCCTACAAAAAAATGATAAATTCCAGTCAGTCTCATGGACTCAATCCCTGGGGGTGGCTGGCCCGGTCCCCACGGAAGTTTCCCACCGACCACCAGGGTAAATCGGGAAGCGCATACGGCGGCCAATCCAGATGCCCAGCATCCTTTGATTGTGTTCCCCATTTGGAGGAAAATTCCTGCAAATAGGTCGTAGCTGGGGATCGAACAGCGAGTCCCTAGGTCACAATCCGGATGTCCTACCGTTGCACCATTGCCCCGGGGTCATGGTTCTAAGACCCCTACAAAAAATTATGGATGTTGGCACACGTGATGAAAATTTTAAAATAGTGGTGCTAGTTTTGCATGATCATAACCATTGTTTATGATAATAATAAAAGGGTGGTGTTGGTAAGTAAGGATCAACACAGTTGTGGTGCTGACTTTTAAAAATCAGAACCATTTGGTTCTGTTAATCTAACAAAATGGTGTTGTTGGTATGCAAGGATAGACATCATTATGGTATTGATTTTCGAATATCAGAACTAATCTATTATGTTGATCTTACAAAATAGTGGTGCTGGTATGCAAAGATTAACATCACTACAGTGATGGCTATCGAATATCAGAACCATTTTATTTTGTTGATCTCACAAAATGGTGATGTTAGTATCCAAGGATCAGCACTATTTTGGTGTTGTTATTTGAAGATCATAACCAAAGTTTGAAACTTTAAAATGATTCCTATAACAATTTAGTATCAGTAAATTCATACATGACACTTTTCAATAATCAACTAATAAAAGTAACCACAAGCAAACATAATACAATTCACCAATACAATAGTTATCAAGATTATTACCAATACAATATACAACTCAGACAGGAATGTTGTAACCATAGCTCTGTTGTATTATTTCAAACATTCAGTAATTATCTAACCAATACAAATATACAAGTCACATATATACATCAACTTAGGTTTACGATCCCTACCCAATTCTTCTTGTTACAATAAAATGGATAATTAAACTAAAAATTTTTAGAACCTTTCATTCAAAATTGATATTGATACATCAATTCTAAATTTTTTTTATGTCTTATTGTTTAAAGTATATCTTCAGATCATATAGCATATATCAAATGTATTGCATCACAAGGAAGCCACAATTATTGTTGTAAATAGCATGAGCAATTTAGGGGGTGTTTGGTTTGGTTATTTTTCATTTTTATTTTCTTATTTTTTAGAAATTGTTGTTTCCTTTGTGTTTTCTAATCTTATTCTCTGGAAAATGAGAAATCATTTTCTAAGAAAACAGAAAATGACAAAATATCATTTTCTATAGAGAATAGAAACTGTAGCTGACAAATAGAAAATACAAAAACGCGGCTATAGTAACACCGCACGCCTCTAAATTTCTCTCTGACATCACAATTTCATTGCACAACTCCTCTTCTCCCCCGACTTAAGGGTTGTAATTTCGACCCCAACAACTTAGGCATCTCCACCTCGCCCTCATGAACCCGGCGCCTCCAGTGGGAACCACGACGTCGGTACTAAAAATCGGATCTTTCTTCTATTTCCCATAAAGCGAAGAGGAAAGGAGTGGCCTTTGGAGGTCTAAGGCAGCTCTCACCCTCCCTCCCTCCCTCCCCTCACCTTCCCCTCACCCCCATCCAAACAAAGTGTGAAGCCCGTCACCGCCTTTGCTTGCGTTCGAGATCGAGGGCATCGAAATGGAGGTTGGATGGTGCGATGGGTTGGTTTCATCCCGACGTCACTCTTGACAATTTCCTGCTCCTCATCAAGGGCTTCGTTGACATCCTAATTCTCACCAATGGCTACCAGTCCTCCAATCTCTCTGCTGTTTGGGATGCTTCCACCATCAAGAACGCTGTCCGTTGGGGCCTCTTCTTTCAGGACGTAGGAACCCTAGTCCAACCTCCCTTTTTCTTCACTTTTTGTTGCTGATGTTAAAAAACCTCAAAATACTTCAATGTTAGTGATTTTATTTAGTGGATATTCTATTAGTTGCTTGCATTTAGTTAGTCCGGTCTGAGTTCAAAAATCAAGCTTTCAAATAAGCCTTGTTGAACATTTTTTTATGGAAGCTCTTAGTCAGATTATCAGGCATATCCTTTCTCAACCTTTGACAAAGGTGTTATTGCATTATTTATTTACCATTTTGCTATAATAGTGTCTTCTCGAAGTTATTCATCCTTTGACGTGATCTTAAAGGGAAGTCTACTAAATTTTTTTGAGCAAATATGATTTTTTTGATTGTTGCTAGTTGCACCTTTCCTTTTCTGAGAAAAATGTTGATCTAATAATTTCCAAATGCAGGGTCTAGTCTATCTGTCTTCATCATCACTTTGTAATGCAAGCGATCTAATTTTTCTTTTCCATGAATAAGATGATCTTTTTATTAAAAAATTATTTTTTGAATAATTTTTTAGATTAACAAACCAAACGTATTTTTTAATTTTCTTTTCTAGAAAATAAAAAATAGTATATCATACTAAATACATTTTCTATTTTCTAAAAACTAATCAGAAAATAGAAAAATAAAAATAGAAAATGAAAAACATAAAATAGAAAAAAATTCCAAACCAAACGCCCCCTTAGTATTTCAAATATCTCAAAATTGCATATTCACATTGTTTTTCTTTTACCTATCAGGTTTCTTATTATGGACAATCAACTGTGACAAAGACCCAATTGTTAATGGGGTAGTGATATTTTAAACAAGGATGAATAGTAGCAAGTTTCTCATGAGGGTATTTTTTTACTTCAAATACTTACAAGAATGAAATGGAAAAACTAACATAAACTTTAATTTAAACTGCAATACTAACATAAACATGAAGATTTTAAGTTCACCACTGCTTCAAAATTAGATGTTGGATTACAATTAATATGTAAGAGATTTGTAATAATTGAAAGTCATTACTTTTATGTCAATACACAACAAGTGATCAAATGCATTCTATCACTGGTAATAGGTATAAAAATAGACCTAACTCCTCCCTTTCCATATGTTTTTATGATATATGTCATGGTAATCGTCCATAAACATTTTAATGTTGACTACAATTGTACAAAGAGATACATAAGTAATCAATTAATACAATATATTCAATCATTATATATTATCAGATAATTTAAATTTCTTACAGTGAAGTCGGATGAACAATATGCAAACTTATTGCATAACCTATCAGACGAGGAGCCTCCTCATAAACACAATCAAATAATATATATCAATTAACTCTCCTTTTGTAAAAACAGTATCATTAACATCAAAGAATAATGAAACCATAGTTAAAGAAAAAGATATTTCCTCCCAAACAAACTCTATAGTAGGCCTATAAAGAAAATCAATTACTTTCAATAAGGTAAATAAATATGAGAACTTGTAAATTATTAAACTTGTAACATAATTAAATTAACTATCTAATAAGGGGTTGAAATTATCATACTTTAATTTTTCCAATTTATTTAACAAGTATGTTATATCTTCATCTTGAATTTTTTCTTTTGAGAGTCTTATATTGTTTATTGACATACTACCATAGATAAAAAAAATACATATAATTAGTAATTGAAATCAAACTACTCAAACTAATTGATGTGGAAATACAAACTTCTGACAATGACTTTCAATCTCATTTTGTTAAGTTTGGCAATCCTTTCTACCTACATTTCAACCTTTTCTTCAGAATTACCTTTAGAAATTAAGATAGTATCTCTCTCTTCTTGTAAATCATCCATATCAAAATTTTTTTTTTCCCTATCCACATCAGCTTCTGCTTCTTTTATACATTTTTTGAGATTGCTTTCTAATACCTCAACCAATTGTTCTTCTTGTCCTTTAATGTTCTCAGAAGGCTCACAGATTTATATCTTTCTCCTCTTCCTCTGAGGCACCACTTAAGCCACATAGGACTATCAATAGGAGTTATCCCTGTAATCATAGCGAATTCGGTTTTGTCCTCTCTTAGTCCTACTTCTAGAAACAATCGGTTCAGGATGAGGATCCACTACAAAGTCGCTTGATTTAGCTTGGATGCCTTGATTTTCTATTATTTTAAGTAATTATTCCACCCTTTCATTTAGCTGCATATTCTCTATTATTAGCTCCTTGATTTAGTTCTGATGAATACTGCAGTTAGGGCATGGTATTTAGCTTCTATATCATGTAATGATAATGTCTCTAATGGATGTGGAGAATCATCGAGGTAATGAAGGTTCTCTACCAATGTATGTTTAGGAGTATGGACTAGTTCAATAATAACCTATCAAATTAGAAAAAAAATATTTAGAAATTATAAATGAAAGAAAGTTAGGTGACAGTAACGGTCTTGATATTTACCTCTTTAGGTGAGACTTGGTCCAACAGAGCTCTCACCTTACTAATATGTGAAGGAGTAGTCCTCCACTTATTTATTCATGCTCTTCACTATTATATGGTCTCTGGATTGGGACATGCTCCAAAAACAATCTGCTTCATAATATAAAGTATTACATATAGATTAATATCCATATAAAAAATTAAATTTACTAGAAAAAAGAAACTTACGGTCAAAAGACCAACAACCCCATTTATGTAAGGAAGTGAGGTGGTAATTTAATATGTCTTAGTTGATGAAAATAAGTCCCCGGTGGTAGGTAATTGTGGAGTAATAAATTAATGGATGACTTCAACCCAATTGAATTTACCTAGATTGTCAAAATCATCTACAATATCTATAAGATCTCTAGGAACATTATATGTACTAGAAAATAATACACAAACAAATATATATAAAATACTAAAACATCATCATCTACTTCAAATCTATGAGAAGATATTTTAAGCAACTTATCAATTCTTGATCTAGTAGGTTTTTTTTAGAGAAATGAGCAAGAAAGAGGTCATCCGATGCATTAGTTTAATTCACATGAACAGAAACACCTTTGCCTGTAATACCAAGCAACATAGATATATCTCTTCTAATGAAGCAACTAGAACACTTGAAAATCTAAAATGATTAATTTTTTGATATGAGATTTTATATGTTGAGCAAATTAAAAAAACAAGAGGTTTCTCTAACGTATTAGTGGTGGTTTTTTATTCTTCTACACTTACTACTTTGTGTTAAATTTCAAATCCAGAAGATGTAATTGAAATTCTAAAGGTGTGAGATGTTGAATCTCAACTTTAAAATATATTAACCAATAGATCTCGAATTTGTTGAATAATTTATATGTCAAAAAATTAGCAAAAGAGAATTATTTAATGATTGATTTGTGTCTATCATGTAAATGAATAGAACCACGGTGTTTTCTTTTAATTGTTGGAGCGCTAGAAAAATCATTAAAGTGACCTACAACACTGATCCGTTGGAGTTTCTGATCAACATCAACTAATGCCTATAATTTTTAAAATATAAATTATTAAAATGAAAAATAAAACAAAATTCTCACAGTCCTATAAATTTTCAGATGCACAAATAGTAGTTATAAGATTTTGGCATTGATAAAACACTATCACCACCAATGATTTTTTTTATCAAAATTCATTGATGGACTTACTGACTTCAACAAAACAGTGTGATCATTAGAAACAATGCAGACCAATACAAAATCAAAGAATGTAAATTAATGTATGAAAGACAAACTCTAAACAAATGCAAGTGATGGGGGCTATAGTAGAACCGGAAGCATACCTTTGAAGATGATTGAGAGGTTGAAACATGATCTTGCAACATTCTAAAACATGAGTACAGTTTACAATACAAGATTAGTGATCCAAGATAGAAGAGGGAGATGACCAACATCGGGACATAAGATGATAAGGCTAAACTAAATTCTAAACTCAAATGGGAGAAGGAAAGCTTATATATGAATAGATGAATTTCTACGAAAATTCTAACTCACTTATCGCGAGCTAAGAGGGGAACCAGAAGACCTGTGTATAGGGTTTCGGCCTCTGAGATTTTAGACAACACGGAAAGAGAAAAGAGATTTGCTTTCGACAAGTTAGAGAAAGAAAAAATTTACTTTCGACAAGCTGAGAGAGAAGAGATTTATTTTC